>NC_092809.1:83905766-83929765 GCF_040954645.1 Diabrotica undecimpunctata | reverse complement strand
AAATGTTCCAAGGGGGTACCCTTGGATTTTTATCGAATTTGGTTAATCGGCTATATTGTCGTCAATTTTGGTCCGAGAGTCAAGCGAATGAACATTTTCTACATAAAATTGGCGGCTCGTTCTTCTGCCATACTCGGAATTTTCCTACATCTAACGGTTCGTGAGAAAAATTTCCACTTGGATGTCTGTATTTGCTGAAAATTTCGTGAAAATTAAAAGTGTATATTTCGTTTAAAATTTGAGTTATTTCGATTAAGGGTGGCCTGCTGATTAAAAAAATCTAAACACGTTGCCAGAAATTATGCACCGTTTGGCCGGAAAATCGAAAAAACTGTAGATTATTGGATTTTTATCAAATTTCGTTAATCGGCTATATTGACGTCAATTTTGGTCTGAGAGTCAAGCGAATGAACATTTTCTACATAAAATTGGCCGCTCGTTCTTCTGCCATACTCGGATTTTCCTACATCTAACGGTTCGTGAGAAAAATTTCCACTTGTATGTCTGTATTTGATGAAAATTTCGTGAAAATTAAAAGTGTATATATTTTTTTAAATTTTAATTATTTCGATTAAGGGTGGCCTGCTGATTAAAAAAATCTAAACACGTTGCCAGAAATTATGCACCGTTTGGCCGGAAAATCGAAAAAACTGTAGATTATTGGATTTTTATCAAAATTCGTTAATCCGCTATATTGACGTCAATTTTGGTCTGAGAGTCAAGCGAATAAATATTTCCTACATAAAATTGGCCGCTCGTTCTTCTGCCATACTCGGAATTTTCCTACATCTAACGTTCGTGAGAAAAATTTCCACTTGGATGTCTGTATTTGCTGAAAATTTCGTGAAAATTAAAAGTGTATATTTCGTTTAAAATTTGAGTTATTTCGATTAAGGGTGGCCTGCTGATTAAAAAAATCTACACATGTGGCTAAAAATTATGCACCGTTTTGCCGGAAAATGGAAAAAACTGTAGATTTTTAATTCGATTTTTCCTCTTTTCCGACAAACTGGGGTTAAGCGAACAGAAAAAATCACATGCTTGCAATAAGCTGGACCAAGTGCATGTACCGAAACAATAAACAAAATTTTTTTTTTTTGGAAAATTTGAAAAAAAATTTCCAGGGGGGTACCCTTGGATTTTTATCGAATTTGGTTAATCGGCTATATTGGCGTCAATTTTGGTCCGAGAGTCAAGCGAATGAACATTTTCTACATAAAATTGGCAGCTCGTTCTTCTGCCGTACTCGGATTTTCCTACATCTAACGGTTCGTGAGAAAAATTTCCACTTGGATGTCTGTATTTGCTGAAAATTTCGTGAAAATTAAAAGTTTATATTTTTTTTTTAATTTTAATTATTTCGATTAAGAGTGCCCTGCTGATTAAAAAAATCTAAACACGTTGCCAGAAATTATGCACCGTTTGGCCGGAAAATCGAAAAAACTGTAGATTATTGGATTTTTATCAAATTTCGTTAATCGGCTATATTGACGTCAATTTTGGTCTGAGAGTCAAGCGAATGAACATTTCCTACATAAAATTGGCCGCTCGTTCTTCTGCCATACTCGGAATTTTCCTACATCTAACGGTTCGTGAGAAAAATGTCCACTTGGATGTCTGTATTTGCTGAAAATTTCGTGAAAATTAAAAGTGTATATTTCGTTTAAAATTTGAGTTATTTCGATTAAGGGTGGCCTGCTGATTAAAAAAATCTACACATGTGGCTAAAAATTATGCACCGTTTTGCCGGAAAATGGAAAAAACTGTAGTTTTTTTAATTCGATTTTTCCTCTTTTCCGACAAACTGGGGTTAAGCGAACAGAAAAAATCACATGCTTGCAATAAGCTGGACCAAGTGCATGTACCAAAACAATAAACAAAATTTTTTTTTTTGGAAAATTTGAAAAAATGTTCCAAGGGAGTACCCTTGGATTTTTATCGAATTTGGTTAATCGGCTATATTGGCGTCAATTTTGGTCCGAGAGTCAAGCGAATGAACATTTTCTACATAAAATTGCCGCTCGTTCTTCTGCCACACTCGGAATTTTCCTACATCTAACGGTTCGTGAGAAAAATTTCCACTTGGATGTCTGTATTTGCTGAAAATTTCGTGAAAATTAAAAGTGTATATATTTTTTTAAATTTTAATTATTTCGATTAAGGGTGGCCTGCTGATTAAAAAATCTCCACATGTGGCTAAAAATTATGCACCGTTTTGCCGGAAAATGGAAAAAACTGTAGATTTTTTAATTCGATTTTTTCCTCTTTTTCGACAAACTGGGGTAAGCGAACAGAAAAATCACATGCTTGCAATAAGCTGGACCAAGTGCATGTACCGAAACAATAAACAAAATTTTTTTTTTTGGAAATTTGAAAAAAATGTTCCAAGGCTTGGATTTTTATCAAATTTCGTTAATCCGCTATATTGACGTCAATTTTGGTCTGAGAGTCAAGCGAATGAACATTTCCTACATAAAATTGGCCGCTCGTTCTTCTGCCATACTTGGAATTTTCCTACATCTAACGGTTCGTGAGAAAAATTTCCACTTGGATGTCTGTATTTGCTGAAAATTTCGTGAAAATTAAAAGTGTATATTTCGTTTAAATTTGAGTTATTTCGATTAAGGGTGGCCTGCTGATTAAAAAAATCTCCACATGTGGCTAAAAATTATGCACCGTTTTGCCGGAAAATGGAAAAAACTGTAGATTTTTTAATTCGATTTTTCCTCTTTTCCGACAAACTGGGGTTAAGCGAACAGAAAAAATCACATGCTTGTAATAAGCTGGACCAAGTGCATGTACCGAAACAATAAACAAAATTTTTTTTTTTGGAAAATTTGAAAAAAATGTTCCAAGGGGGTACCCTTGGATTTTTATCGAATTTGGTTAATCGGCTATATTGGCGTTAATTTTGGTCCGAGAGTCAAGCGAGTGAACATTTTCTACATAAAATTGGCGGCTCGTTCTTCTGCCATACTCGGAATTTTCCTACATCTAACGGTTCGTGAGAAAAATTTCCACTTGGATGTCTGTATTTGCTGAAATTTCGTGAAAATTAAAAGTGTATATATTTTTTTAAATTTTAATTATTTCGATTAAGGGTGGCCTGCTGATTAAAAAAATCTAAACACGTTGCCAGAAATTATGCACCGTTTGGCCGGAAAATCGAAAAAACTGTAGATTATTGGATTTTTATCAAATTTCGTTAATCGGCTATATTGACGTCAATTTTGGTCTGAGAGTCAATCGAATGAACATTTCCTACATAAAATTGGCCGCTCGTTATTCTGCCATACTCGGAATTTTTCTACATCTAACGGTTCGTGAGAAAAATTTCCACTTGGATGTCTGTATTTGCTGAAAATTTCGTGAAAATTAAAAGTGTATATATTTTTTTAAATTTTAATTATTTCGATAAGAGTGCCCTGCTGATTAAAAAAATCTAAACACGTTGCCAGAAATTATGCACCGTTTGGCCGGAAAATCGAAAAAACTGTAGATTATTGGATTTTTATCAAATTTCGTTAATCGGCTATATTGACGTCAATTTTGGTCTGAGAGTCAAGCAAATGAACATTTTCTACATAAAATTGGCCGCTCGTTCTTCTGCCATACTCGGAATTTTCCTACATCTAACGGTTCGTGAGAAAAATGTCCACTTGGATGTCTGTATTTGCTGAAAATTTCGTGAAAATTAAAAGTGTATATTTCGTTTAAAATTTGAGTTATTTCGATTAAGGGTGGCCTGCTGATTAAAAAAATCTACACATGTGGCTAAAAATTATGCACCGTTTTGCCGGAAAATGGAAAAAACTGTAGTTTTTTTAATTCGATTTTTCCTCTTTTCCGACAAACTGGGTTAAGCGAACAGAAAAAATCACATGCTTGCAATAAGCTGGACCAAGTGCATGTACCAAAATAATAAACAAAATTTTTTTTTTGGAAAATTTGAAAAAAATGTTCCAAGGGAGTACCCTTGGATTTTTATCGAATTTGGTTAATCGGCTATATTGGCGTCAATTTTGGTCCGAGAGTCAAGCGAATGAACATTTTCTACATAAAATTGGCCGCTCGTTCTTCTGCCACACTCGGAATTTTCCTACATCTAACGGATCGTGAGAAAAATTTCCACTTGGATGTCTGTATTTGCTGAAAATTTCGTGAAAATTAAAAGTGTATATATTTTTTTAAATTTTAATTAATTCGATTAAGGGTGGCCTGCTGATTAAAAAATCTCCACATGTGGCTAAAAATTATGCACCGTTTTGCCGGAAAATGGAAAAAACTGTAGATTTTTTAATTCGATTTTTCCTCTTTTTCGACAAACTGGGGTTAAGCGAACAGAAAAATCACATGCTTGCAATAAGCTGGACCAAGTGTATGTACCGAAACAATAAACAAAATTTTTTTTTTTTGGAAAATTTGAAAAAAATGTTCCAAGGCTTGGATTTTTATCAAATTTCGTTAATCCGCTATATTGACGTCAATTTTGGTCTGAGAGTCAAGCGAATGAACATTTCCTACATAAAATTGGCCGCTCGTTCTTCTGCCATACTTGGAATTTTCCTACATCTAACGGTTCGTGAGAAAAATTTCCACTTGGATGTCTGTATTTGCTGAAAATTTCGTGAAAATTAAAAGTGTATATTTCGTTTAAAATTTGAGTTATTTCGATTAAGGGTGGCCTGCTGATTAAAAAATCTCCACATGTGGCTAAAAATTATGCACCGTTTTGCCGTAAAATGGAAAAAACTGTAGATTTTTTAATTCGATTTTTCCTCTTTTCCGACAAACTGGGGTTAAGCGAACAGAAAAAATCACATGCTTGTAATAAGCTGGACCAAGTGCATGTACCGAAACAATAAACAAAATTTTTTTTTTGGAAAATTTGAAAAAAATGTTCCAAGGGGGTACCCTTGGATTTTTATCGAATTTGGTTAATCGGCTATATTGGCGTCAATTTTGGTCCGAGAGTCAAGCGAGTGAACATTTTCTACATAAAATTGGCGGCTCGTTCTTCTGCCATACTCGGAATTTCCTACATCTAACGGTTCGTGAGAAAAATTTCCACTTGGATGTCTGTATTTGCTGAAAATTTCGTGAAAATTAAAAGTGTATATATTTTTTTAAATTTTAATTATTTCGATTAAGGGTGGCCTGCTGATTAAAAAAATCTAAACACGTTGCCAGAAATTATGCACCGTTTGGCCGGAAAATCGAAAAAACTGTAGATTATTGGATTTTATCAAATTTCGTTAATCGGCTATATTGACGTCAATTTTGGTCTGAGAGTCAATCGAATGAACATTTCCTACATAAAATTGGCCGCTCGTTATTCTGCCATACTCGGAATTTTTTACATCTAACGGTTCGTGAGAAAAATTTCCACTTGGATGTCTGTATTTGCTGAAAATTTCGTGAAAATTAAAAGTGTATATATTTTTTTAAATTTTAATTATTTCGATTAAGAGTGCCCTGCTGATTAAAAAAATCTAAACACGTTGCCAGAAATTATGCACCGTTTGGCCGAAAATCGAAACAACTGTAGATTATTGGATTTTTATCAAATTTCGTTAATCGGCTATATTGACGTCAATTTTGGTCTGAGAGTCAAGCAAATGAACATTTTCTACATAAAATTGGCCGCTCGTTCTTCTGCCATACTCGGAATTTTCCTACATCTAACGGTTCGTGAGAAAATTTCCACTTGTATGTCTGTATTTGATGAAAATTTCGTGAAAATTAAAAGTGTATAAATTTTTTTAAGTTTTAATTATTCGATTAAGGGTGGCCTGCTGATTAAAAAAATCTAAACACGTTGCCAGAAATTATGCACCGTTTGGCCGGAAAATCGAAAAAACTGTAGATTATTGGATTTTTATCAAATTTCGTTAATCCGCTATATTGACGTCAATTTTGGTCTGAGAGTCAAGCGAATGAACATTTCCTACATAAAATTGGCCGCTCGTTCTTCTGCCATACTCGGAATTTTCCTACATCTAACGGTTCGTGAGAAAAATTTCCACTTGGATGTCTGTATTTGCTGAAAATTTCGTGAAAATTAAAAGTGTATATTTCGTTTAAAATTTGAGTTATTTCGATTAAGGGTGGCTGCTGATTAAAAAAATCTACACATGTGGCTAAAAATTATGCACCGTTTTGCCGGAAAATGGAAAAAACTGAAATTTTTTAATTCGATTTTTCCTCTTTTCCGGCAAACTGGGGTTAAGCGAACAGAAAAAATCACATGCTTGCAATAAGCTGGACCAAGTGCATGTACCGAAACAATAAACAAAATTTTTTTTTTGGAAAATTTGAAAAAAATGTTCCAAGGGGGTACCCTTGGATTTTTATCGAATTTGGTTAATCGGCTATATTGGCGTCAATTTTGGTCCAAGAGTCAAGCGAATGAACATTTTCTACATAAAATTGGCCGCTAGTTCTTCTGCCATACTCGGAATTTTCCTACATCTAACGGTTCGTGAGAAAAATTTCCACTTGGATGTCTGTATTTGCTGAAAATTTCGTGAAAATTAAAAGTGTATATTTCGTTTAAAATTTAAATTATTTCGATTAAGGGTGGCCTGCTGATTAAAAAAATCTACACATGTGGCTAAAAATTATGCATCGTTTTGCCGAAAAATGGAAAAAACTGAAAATTTTTTAATTCGATTTTTCCTCTTTTCCGGCAAACTGGGGTTAAGCGAACAGAAAAATCACATGCTTGCAATAAGCTGGACCAAGTGCATGTACCGAAACAATAAACAAAATTTTTTTTTTGGAAAATTTGAAAAAAATGTTCCAAGGGGGTACCCTTGGATTTTTATCGAATTGGTTAATCAGCTATATTGGCGTCAATTTTGGTCCGAGTGTCAAGCGAATACACAGTTCCTACATAAAATTGGCTGCTCTTTCTTCTGCATACTCAGAATTTTCCTACATCTAACGGTTCGTGAGAAAAATTTCCACTTGGATGTCTGTATTTGCTGAAAATTTCGTGAAAATTAAAAGTGTATATTTTTTTTTTAAATTTTAATTATTTCGATTAAGGGTGGCCTGCTGATTAAAAAAACCTAAACACGTTGCCAGAAATTATGCACCGTTTGGCCGGAAAATCGAAACAACTGTAGATTATTGGATTTTTATCAAATTTCGTTAATCGGATATATTGACGTCAATTTTGGTCTGAGAGTCAAGCGAATGAACATTTTCTACATAAAATTGGCCGCTCGTTTTTCGGCCATACTCGGAATTTTCCTACATCTAACGGTTCGTGAGAAAAATTTTCACTTGGATGTCTGTATTTGCTGAAAATTTCGTGAAAATTAAAAGTGTATATATTTTTTTAAATTTTAATTATTTCGATTAAGGGTGGCCTGCTGATTAAAAAAATCTAAACACGTTACTAGAAATTATGCACCGTTTGGCCGGAAAATCGAAAAAACTGTAGATTATTGGAGTTTTATCAAATTTCGTTAATCGGCTATATTCACGTCAATTTTGGTCTGACAGTCAAGCAAATAAACATTTCCTACATAAAATTGGTTGCTCGTTCTTCTGCCATACTAGGAATTTTCCTACTTCTAGCGGTTCGTGAGAAAAATTTCCACTTGGATGTCTGTATTTGCTGAAAATTTCGTGAAAACCAAAAGTGTATATTTTGTTTAAAATTTTAATTATTTCGATTAACGGTGGCCTGCTGATTAAAAAAATCTAAACACGTTGCTAGAAATTATGCACCGTTTGGCCCGGAAAATCGAAACAACTGTAGATTATTGGATTTTTATCAAATTTCGTTAATCGGCTATATTGACGTCAATTTTGGTCTGAGAGTCAAGCGAATGAACATTTCCTACATAAATTGGCCGCTCGTTTTTCTGCCATACTCGGAATTTTCCTACATCTAACGGTTCGTGAGAAAAATTTCCACTTGTATGTCTGTATTGATGAAAATTTCGTGAAAATTAAAAGTGTATACATTTTTTTAAGTTTTAATTATTTCGATTAAGGTGGCCTGCTGATTAAAAAAATCTAAACACGTTGCCAGAAATTATGCACCGTTTGGCCGGAAAATCGAAAAAACTGTAGATTATTGGATTTTATCAAATTTCGTTAATCCGCTATATTGACGTCAATTTTGGTCTGAGAGTCAAGCGAATGAACATTCCTACATAAAATTGGCCGCTCGTTCTTCTGCCATACTCGGAATTTTCCTACATCTAACGGTTCGTGAGAAAAATTTCCACTTGGATGTCTGTATTTGCTGAAAATTTCGTGAAAATTAAAAGTGTATATTTCGTTTAAAATTTGAGTTATTTCGATTAAAGGTGGCCTGCTGATTAAAAAAATCTACACATGTGGCTAAAAATTATGCACCGTTTTGCCGGAAAATGGAAAAAACTGAAAATTTTTTAATTCGATTTTTCCCTCTTTTCCGGCAAACTGCGGTTAAGCGAACAGAAAAAAACACATGCTTGCAATAAGCTGGACCAAGTGCATGTACCGAAACAATAAACAAAATTTTTTTTTTTGGAAAATTTGAAAAAAATGTTCCAAGGGGGTACCCTTGGATTTTTATCGAATTTGGTTAATCGGCTATATTGGCGTCAATTTTGGTCCAAGAGTCAAGCGAATGAACATTTTTCTACATAAAATTGGCCGCTAGTTCTTCTGCCATACTCGGAATTTTCCTACATCTAACGGTTCGTGAGAAAAATTTCCACTTGGATGTCTGTATTTGCTGAAAATTTCGTGAAAATTAAAAGTGTATATTTCGTTTAAAATTTAAATTATTTCGATTAAGGGTGGCCTGCTGATTAAAAAAATCTACACATGTGGCTAAAAATTATGCATCGTTTTGCCGAAAAATGGAAAAAACTGAAAATTTTTTAATTCGATTTTTCCTCTTTTCCGGCAAACTGGGGTTAAGCGAACAGAAAAAATCACATGCTTGCAATAAGCTGGACCAAGTGCATGTACCGAAACAATAAACAAAATTTTTTTTTTTGGAAAATTTGAAAAAAATGTTCCAAGGGGGTACCCTTGGATTTTTATCGAATTTGGTTAATCGGCTATATTGGCGTCAATTTTGGTCCAAGAGTTAAGCGAATGAACATTTTCTACATAAAATTGGCCGCTAGTTCTTCTGCCATACTCGGAATTTTCCTACATCTAACGGTTCGTGAGAAAAATTTCCACTTGGATGTCTGTATTGGCTGAAAATTTCGTGAAAATTAAAAGTGTATATTTTGTTAAAATTTGAGTTATTTCGATTAAGAGTGGCCTGCTGATTAAAAAAATCTACACATGTGGCTAAAAATTATGCACCGTTTTGCCGGAAAATGGAAAAAACTGTAGATTTTTTAATTCGATTTTTCTCTTTGCCGACAAACTGGGGTTAAGCGAACAGAAAAAATCACATGTTTGCAATAAGCTGGACCAAGTGCATGTACCGAAACAATAAACAAAATTTTTTTTTTTGGAAAATTTGAAAAAAATGTTCCAAGGGGGTACCCTTGGATTTTTATCGAATTTGGTTAATCGGCTATATGGCGTCAATTTTGGTCCGAGAGTCAAGCGAGTGAACATTTTCTACATAAAATTGGCGGCTCGTTCTTCTGCCATACTCGGAATTTTCCTACATCTAACGGTTCGTGAGAAAAATTTCCACTTGGATGTCTATATTTGCTGAAAATTTCGTGAAAATTAAAAGTGTATATATTTTTTTAAATTTTAATTATTTCGATTAAGGGTGGCCTGCTGATTAAAAAAAATCTAAACACGTTGCCAGAAATTATGCACCGTTTGGCCGGAAAATCGAAAAAACTGTAGATTATTGGATTTTTATCAAATTTCGTTAATCGGCTATATTGACGTCAATTTTGGTCTGAGAGTCAATCGAATGAACATTTCCTACATAAAATTGGCCGCTCGTTATTCTGCCATACTCGGAATTTTTCTACATCTAACGGTTCGTGAGAAAAATTTTCACTTGGATGTCAGTATTTGCTGAAAATTTCGTGAAAATTAAAAGTGTATATATTTTTTTAAATTTTAATTATTTCGATTAAGAGTGCCCTGCTGATTAAAAAAATCTAAACACGTTGCCAGAAATTATGCACCGTTTGGCCGAAAATCGAAAAAACTGTAGATTATTGGATTTTTATCAAATTTCGTTAATCGGCTATATTGACGTCAATTTTGGTCTGAGAGTCAAGCAAATGAACATTTTCTACATAAAATTGGCCGCTCGTTCTTCTGCCATACTCGGAATTTTCCTACATCTAACGGTTCGTGAGAAAAATTTTCACTTGTATGTCTGTATTTGATGAAAATTTCGTGAAAATTAAAAGTGTATAAATTTTTTTAAGTTTTAATTATTTCGATTAAGGGTGGCCTGCTGATTAAAAAAATCTAACACGTTGCCAGAAATTATGCACCGTTTGGCCGGAAAATCGAAAAAACTGTAGATTATTGGATTTTTATCAAATTTCGTTAATCCGCTATATTGACGTCAATTTTGGTCTGAGAGTCAAGCGAATGAACATTTCCTACATAAAATTGGCCGCTCGTTCTTCTGCCATACTCGGAATTTTCCTACATCTAACGGTTCGTGAGAAAAATTTCCACTTGGATGTCTGTATTTGCTGAAAATTTCGTGAAAATTAAAAGTGTATATTTCGTTTAAAATTTGAGTTATTTCGATTAAGGGTGGCCTGCTGATTAAAAAAATCTACACATGTGGCTAAAAATTATGCACCGTTTTGCCGGAAAATGGAAAAAACTGAAAATTTTTTAATTCGATTTTTCCTCTTTTCCGGCAAACTGGGGTTAAGCGAACAGAAAAAATCACATGCTTGCAATAAGCTGGACCAAGTGCATGTACCGAAACAATAAACAAAATTTTTTTTTTTGGAAAATTTGAAAAAAATGTTCCAAGGGGGTACCCTTGGATTTTTATCGAATTTGGTTAATCGGCTATATTGGCGTCAATTTTGGTCCAAGAGTCAAGCGAATGAACATTTTCTACATAAAATTGGCCGCTAGTTCTTCTGCCATACTCGGAATTTTCCTACATCTAACGGTTCGTGAGAAAAATTTCCACTTGGATATCTGTATTTGCTGAAAATTTCGTGAAAATTAAAAGTGTATATTTCGTTTAAAATTTAAATTATTTCGATTAAGGGTGGCCTGCTGATTAAAAAAATCTACACATGTGGCTAAAAATTATGCATCGTTTTGCCGAAAAATGGAAAAAACTGAAAATTTTTTAATTCGATTTTTCCTCTTTTCCGGCAAACTGGGGTTAAGCGAACAGAAAAAATCACATGCTTGCAATAAGCTGGACCAAGTGCATGTACCGAAACAATAAACAAAATTTTTTTTTTTGGAAAATTTGAAAAAAATGTTCCAAGGGGGTACCCTTGGATTTTTATCGAATTTGGTTAATCGGCTATATTGGCGTCAATTTTGGTCCAAGAGTTAAGCGAATGAACATTTTCTACATAAAATTGGCCGCTAGTTCTTCTGCCATACTCGGAATTTTCCTACATCTAACGATTCGTGAGAAAAATTTCCACTTGGATGTCTGTATTGGCTGAAAATTTCGTGAAAATTAAAAGTGTATATTTTGTTTAAAATTTGAGTTATTTCGATTAAGAGTGGCCTGCTGATTAAAAAAATCTACACATGTGGCTAAAAATTATGCACCGTTTTGCCGGAAAATGGAAAAAACTGTAGATTTTTTAATTCGATTTTTCCTCTTTGCCGACAAACTGGGGTTAAGCGAACAGAAAAAATCACATGTTTGCAATAAGCTGGACCAAGTGCATGTACCGAAACAATAAACAAAATTTTTTTTTTTGGAAAATTTGGAAAAAATGTTCCAAGGGGATACCCTAGGATTTTTATCGAATTTGGTTAATCAGCTATATTGGCGTCAATTTTGGTCCGAGTGTCAAGCGAATACACAGTTCCTACATAAAATTGGCTGCTCTTTCTTCTGCCATACTCAGAATTTTCCTACATCTAACGGTTCGTGAGAAAAATTTCCACTTGGATGTCTGTATTTGCTGAAAATTTCGTGAAAATTAAAAGTGTATATTTTTTTTTTAAATTTTAATTATTTCGATTAAGGGTGGCCTGCTAATTAAAAAAACCTAAACACGTTGCCAGAAATTATGCACCGTTTGGCCGGAAAATCGAAACAACTGTAGATTATTGGATTTTTATCAAATTTCGTTAATCGGATATATTGACGTCAATTTTGGTCTGAGAGTCAAGCGAATGAACATTTTCTACATAAAATTGGCCGCTCGTTTTTCTGCCATACTCGGAATTTTCCTACATCTACCGGTTCGTGAGAAAAATTTTCACTTGGATGTCTGTATTTGCTGAAAATTTCGTGAAAATTAAAAGTGTATATATTTTTTTAAATTTTAATTATTTCGATTAAGGGTGGCCTGCTGATTAAAAAAATCTAAACACGTTACTAGAAATTATGCACCGTTTGGCCGGAAAATCGAAAAAACTGTAGATTATTGGAGTTTTATCAAATTTCGTTAATCGGCTATATTCACGTCAATTTTGGTCTGACAGTCAAGCAAATAAACATTTCCTACATAAAATTGGTTGCTCGTTCTTCTGCCATACTAGGAATTTTCCTACTTCTAGCGGTTCGTGAGAAAAATTTCCACTTGGATGTCTGTATTTGCTGAAAATTTCGTGAAAACCAAAAGTGTATATTTTGTTTAAATTTTAATTATTTCGATTAACGGTGGCCTGCTGATTAAAAAAATCTAAACACGTTGCTAGAAATTATGCACCGTTTGGCCGGAAAATCGAAACAACTGTAGATTATTGGATTTTTATCAAATTTCGTTAATCGGCTATATTGACGTCAATTTTGGTCTGAGAGTCAAGCGAATGAACATTTCCTACATAAAATTGGCCGCTCGTTTTTCTGCCATACTCGGAATTTTCCTACATCTAACGGTTCGTGAGAAAAATTTCCACTTGTATGTCTGTATTTGATGAAAATTTCGTGAAAATTAAAAGTGTATAAATTTTTTTAAGTTTTAATTATTTCGATTAAGGGTGGCCTGCTGATTAAAAAAATCTAAACACGTTGCCAGAAATTATGCACCGTTTGGCCGGAAAATCGAAAAAACTGTAGATTATTGGATTTTTATCAAATTTCGTTAATCCGCTATATTGACGTCAATTTTGGTCTGAGCGTCAAGCGAATGAACATTTCCTACATAAAATTGGCCGCTCGTTCTTCTGCCATACTCGGAATTTTCCTACATCTAACGGTTCGTGAGAAAAATTTCCACTTGGATGTCTGTATTTGCTGAAAATTTCGTGAAAATTAAAAGTGTATATTTCGTTTAAAATTTGAGTTATTTCGATTAAAGGTGGCCTGCTGATTAAAAAAATCTACACATGTGGCTAAAAATTATGCACCGTTTTGCCGGAAAATGGAAAAAACTGAAAATTTTTTAATTCGATTTTTCCTCTTTTCCGGCAAACTGGGGTTAAGCGAACAGAAAAAATCACATGCTTGCAATAAGCTGGACCAAGTGCATGTACCGAAACAATAAACAAAATTTTTTTTTTTGGAAAATTTGAAAAAAATGTTCCAAGGGGGTACCCTTGGATTTTTATCGAATTTGGTTAATCGGCTATATTGGCGTCAATTTTGGTCCAAGAGTCAAGCGAATGAACATTTTCTACATAAAATTGGCCGCTAGTTCTTCTGCCATACTCGGAATTTTCCTACATCTAACGGTTCGTGAGAAAAATTTCCACTTGGATGTCTGTATTTGCTGAAAATTTCGTGAAAATTAAAAGTGTATATTTCGTTTAAAATTTAAATTATTTCGATTAAGGGTGGCCTGCTGATTAAAAAAATCTACACATGTGGCTAAAAATTATGCATCGTTTTGCCGAAAAATGGAAAAAACTGAAAATTTTTTAATTCGATTTTTCCTCTTTTCCGGCAAACTGGGGTTAAGCGAACAGAAAAAATCACATGCTTGCAATAAGCTGGACCAAGTGCATGTACCGAAACAATAAACAAAATTTTTTTTTTTGGAAAATTTGAAAAAAATGTTCCAAGGGGGTACCCTTGGATTTTTATCGAATTTGGTTAATCGGCTATATTGGCGTCAATTTTGGTCCAAGAGTTAAGCGAATGAACATTTTCTACATAAAATTGGCCGCTAGTTCTTCTGCCATACTCGGAATTTTCCTACATCTAACGGTTCGTGAGAAAAATTTCCACTTGGATGTCTGTATTGGCTGAAAATTTCGTGAAAATTAAAAGTGTATATTTTGTTTAAAATTTGAGTTATTTCGATTAAGAGTGGCCTGCTGATTAAAAAAATCTACACATGTGGCTAAAAATTATGCACCGTTTTGCCGGAAAATGGAAAAAACTGTAGATTTTTTAATTCGATTTTTCCTCTTTGCCGACAAACTGGGGTTAAGCGAACAGAAAAAATCACATGTTTGCAATAAGCTGGACCAAGTGCATGTACCGAAACAATAAACAAAATTTTTTTTTTTGGAAAATTTGGAAAAAATGTTCCAAGGGGATACCCTAGGATTTTTATCGAATTTGGTTAATCGGCTATATTGGCGTCAATTTTGGTCCGAGTGTCAAGCGAATACACAGTTCCTACATAAAATTGGCTGCTCTTTCTTCTGCCATACTCAGAATTTTCCTACATCTAACGGTTCGTGAGAAAAATTTCAACTTGGATGTCTGTATTTGCTGAAAATTTCGTGAAAATTAAAAGTGTATATTTTTTTTTTAAATTTTAATTATTTCGATTAAGGGTGGCCTGCTGATTAAAAAAACCTAAACACGTTGCCAGAAATTATGCACCGTTTGGCCGGAAAATCGAAACAACTGTAGATTATTGGATTTTTATCAAATTTCGTTAATCGGATATATTGACGTCAATTTTGGTCTGAGAGTCAAGCGAATGAACATTTTCTACATAAAATTGGCCGCTCGTTTTTCTGCCATACTCGGAATTTTCCTACATCTAACGGTTCGTGAGAAAAATTTTCACTTGGATGTCTGTATTTGCTGAAAATTTCGTGAAAATTAAAAGTGTATATATTTTTTTAAATTTTAATTATTTCGATTAAGGGTGGCCTGCTGATTAAAAAAATCTAAACACGTTACTAGAAATTATGCACCGTTTGGCCGGAAAATCGAAAAAACTGTAGATTATTGGAGTTTTATCAAATTTCGTTAATCGGCTATATTCACGTCAATTTTGGTCTGACAGTCAAGCAAATAAACATTTCCTACATAAAATTGGTTGCTCGTTCTTCTGCCATACTAGGAATTTTCCTACTTCTAGCGGTTCGTGAGAAAAATTTCCACTTGGATGTCTGTATTTGCTGAAAATTTCGTGAAAACCAAAAGTGTATATTTTGTTTAAAATTTTAATTATTTCGATTAACGGTGGCCTGCTGATTAAAAAAATCTAAACACGTTGCTAGAAATTATGCACCGTTTGGCCGGAAAATCGAAACAACTGTAGATTATTGGATTTTTATCAAATTTCGTTAATCGGCTATATTGACGTCAATTTTGGTCTGAGAGTCAAGCGAATGAACATTTCCTACATAAAATTGGCCGCTCGTTTTTCTGCCATACTCGGAATTTTCCTACATCTAACGGTTCGTGAGAAAAATTTCCACTTGTATGTCTGTATTTGATGAAAATTTCGTGAAAATTAAAAGTGTATATTTCGTTTAAAATTTGAGTTATTTCGATTAAGGGTGGCCTGCTGATTAAAAAAATCTACACATGTGGCTAAAAATTATGCACCGTTTTGCCGGAAAATGGAAAAAACTGAAAATTTTTTAATTCGATTTTTCCTCTTTTCCGGCAAACTGGGGTTAAGCGAACAGAAAAAATCACATGCTTGCAATAAGCTGGACCAAGTGCATGTACCGAAACAATAAACAAAATTTTTTTTTTTGGAAAATTTGAAAAAAATGTTCCAAGGGGGTACCCTTGGATTTTTATCGAATTTGGTTAATCGGCTATATTGGCGTCAATTTTGGTCCAAGAGTCAAGCGAATGAACAGTTTCTACATAAAATTGGCCGCTAGTTCTTCTGCCATACTCGGAATTTTCCTACATCTAACGGTTCGTGAGAAAAATTTCCACTTGGATGTCTGTATTTGCTGAAAATTTCGTGAAAATTAAAAGTGTATATTTCGTTTAAAATTTTAATTATTTCGATTAAGGGTGGCCTGCTGATTAAAAAAATCTACACATGTGGCTAAAAATTATGCATCGTTTTGCCGGAAAATGGAAAAAACTGAAAATTTTTTAATTCGATTTTTCCTCTTTTCCGGCAAACTGGGGATAAGCGAACAGAAAAAATCACATGCTTGCAATAAGCTGGACCAAGTGCATGTACCGAAACAATAAACAAAATTTTTTTTTTTGGAAAATTTGAAAAAAATGTTCCAAGGGGGTACCCTTGGATTTTTATCGAATTTGGTTAATCGGCTATATTGGCGCCAATTTTGGTCCAAGAGTTAAGCGAATGAACATTTTCTACATAAAATTGGCCGCTAGTTCTTCTGCCATACTCGGAATTTTCCTACATCTAACGGTTCGTGAGAAAAATTTCCACTTGGATGTCTGTATTGGCTGAAAATTTCGTGAAAATTAAAAGTGTATATTTTTTTTTTAAATTTTAATTATTTCGATTAAGGGTGGCCTGCTGATTAAAAAAACCTAAACACGTTGCCAGAAATTATGCACCGTTTGGCCGGAAAATCGAAACAACTGTAGATTATTGGATTTTTATCAAATTTCGTTAATCGGATATATTGACGTCAATTTTGGTCTGAGAGTCAAGCGAATGAACATTTTCTACATAAAATTGGCCGCTCGTTTTTCTGCCATACTCGGAATTTTCCTACATCTAACGGTTCGTGAGAAAAATTTTCACTTGGATGTCTGTATTTGCTGAAAATTTCGTGAAAATTAAAAGTGTATATATTTTTTTAAATTTTAATTATTTCGATTAAGGGTGGCCTGCTGATTAAAAAAATCTAAACACGTTGCTAGAAATTATGCACCGTTTGGCCGGAAAATCGAAAAAACTGTAGATTATTGGAGTTTTATCAAATTTCGTTAATCGGCTATATTCACGTCAATTTTGGTCTGACAGTCAAGCAAATAAACATTTCCTACATAAAATTGGTTGCTCGTTCTTCTGCCATACTAGGAATTTTCCTACTTCTAGCGGTTCGTGAGAAAAATTTCCACTTGGATGTCTGTATTTGCTGAAAATTTCGTGAAAACCAAAAGTGTATATTTTGTTTAAAATTTTAATTATTTCGATTAACGGTGGCCTGCTGATTAAAAAAATCTAAACACGTTGCTAGAAATTATGCACCGTTTGGCCGGAAAATCGAAACAACTGTAGATTATTGGATTTTTATCAAATTTCGTTAATCGGCTATATTGACGTCAATTTTGGTCTGAGAGTCAAGCGAATGAACATTTCCTACATAAAATTGGCCGCTCGTTTTTCTGCCATACTCGGAATTTTCCTACATCTAACGGTTCGTGAGAAAAATTTTCACTTGGATGTCTGTATTTGCTGAAAATTTCGTGAAAATTAAAAGTGTATATATTTTTTTAAATTTTAATTATTTCGATTAAGGGTGGCCTGCTGATTAAAAAAATCTAAACACGTTGCTAGAAATTATGCACCGTTTGGCCGGAAAATCGAAAAAACTGTAGATTATTGGAGTTTTATCAAATTTCGTTAATCGGCTATATTCACGTCAATTTTGGTCTGACAGTCAAGCAAATAAACATTTCCTACATAAAATTGGTTGCTCGTTCTTCTGCCATACTAGGAATTTTCCTACATCTAGCGGTTCGTGAGAAAAATTTCCACTTGGATGTCTGTATTTGCTGAAAATTTCGTGAAAATTAAAAGTGTATATTTTTTTTTAAATTTTAATTATTTCGATTAAGGGTGGCCTGCTGAGTAAAAAAATCTAAACACGTTGACAGAAATTAAGCACCCTTTGGCCGGAAAATCGAAAAAACTGTAGATTATTGGATTTTTATCAAATTTCGTTAATCAGCTATATTGGCGTCAATTTTGGTCCGAGAGTCAAGCGAATGAACATTTTCCACATAAAATTGGCCGCTCGTTGTTCTACCATACATATAATTTTAATACATCTAACGGTTCGTGAGAAAAATTTCCACTTGGATGTCTGTATTTGCTGAAAATTTCGTGAAAATTAAAAGTGTATATTTCGTTTAAAATTTGAGTTATTTCGATTAAGGGTGGCCTGCTGATTAAAAAAATCTACACATGTGGCTAAATATTATGCACCGTTTTGCTGGAAAATGGAAAAAACTGTAGATTTTTTAATTCGATTTTTCCTCTTTTCCGACAAACTGGGGTTAAGCGAACAGAAAAAATCACATGCTTGCAATAAGCTGGACCAAGTGCATGTACCGAAACAATAAACAAAATTTTTTTTTTTGGAAAATTTGAAAAAAATGTTCCAAGGGGGTACCCTTGGATTTTTATCGAATTTGGTTAATCGGCTATATTGGCGTCAATTTTGGTCCAAGAGTCAAGCGAATGAACAGTTTCTACATAAAATTGGCCGCTAGTTCTTCTGCCATACTCGGAATTTTCCTACATCTAACGGTTCGTGAGAAAAATTTCCACTTGGATGTCTGTATTTGCTGAAAATTTCGTGAAAATTAAAAGTGTATATTTCGTTTAAAATTTTAATTATTTCGATTAAGGGTGGCCTGCTGATTAAAAAAATCTACACATGTGGCTAAAAATTATGCATCGTTTTGCCGGAAAATGGAAAAAACTGAAAATTTTTTAATTCGATTTTTCCTCTTTTCCGGCAAACTGGGGATAAGCGAACAGAAAAAATCACATGCTTGCAATAAGCTGGACCAAGTGCATGTACCGAAACAATAAACAAAATTTTTTTTTTTGGAAAATTTGAAAAAAATGTTCCAAGGGGGTACCCTTGGATTTTTATCGAATTTGGTTAATCGGCTATATTGGCGCCAATTTTGGTCCAAGAGTTAAGCGAATGAACATTTTCTACATAAAATTGGCCGCTAGTTCTTCTGCCATACTCGGAATTTTCCTACATCTAACGGTTCGTGAGAAAAATTTCCACTTGGATGTCTGTATTGGCTGAAAATTTCGTGAAAATTAAAAGTGTATATTTTTTTTTTAAATTTTAATTATTTCGATTAAGGGTGGCCTGCTGATTAAAAAAACCTAAACACGTTGCCAGAAATTATGCACCGTTTGGCCGGAAAATCGAAACAACTGTAGATTATTGGATTTTTATCAAATTTCGTTAATCGGATATATTGACGTCAATTTTGGTCTGAGAGTCAAGCGAATGAACATTTTCTACATAAAATTGGCCGCTCGTTTTTCTGCCATACTCGGAATTTTCCTACATCTAACGGTTCGTGAGAAAAATTTTCACTTGGATGTCTGTATTTGCTGAAAATTTCGTGAAAATTAAAAGTGTATATATTTTTTTAAATTTTAATTATTTCGATTAAGGGTGGCCTGCTGATTAAAAAAATCTAAACACGTTGCTAGAAATTATGCACCGTTTGGCCGGAAAATCGAAAAAACTGTAGATTATTGGAGTTTTATCAAATTTCGTTAATCGGCTATATTCACGTCAATTTTGGTCTGACAGTCAAGCAAATAAACATTTCCTACATAAAATTGGTTGCTCGTTCTTCTGCCATACTAGGAATTTTCCTACTTCTAGCGGTTCGTGAGAAAAATTTCCACTTGGATGTCTGTATTTGCTGAAAATTTCGTGAAAACCAAAAGTGTATATTTTGTTTAAAATTTTAATTATTTCGATTAACGGTGGCCTGCTGATTAAAAAAATCTAAACACGTTGCTAGAAATTATGCACCGTTTGGCCGGAAAATCGAAACAACTGTAGATTATTGGATTTTTATCAAATTTCGTTAATCGGCTATATTGACGTCAATTTTGGTCTGAGAGTCAAGCGAATGAACATTTCCTACATAAAATTGGCCGCTCGTTTTTCTGCCATACTCGGAATTTTCCTACATCTAACGGTTCGTGAGAAAAATTTTCACTTGGATGTCTGTATTTGCTGAAAATTTCGTGAAAATTAAAAGTGTATATATTTTTTTAAATTTTAATTATTTCGATTAAGGGTGGCCTGCTGATTAAAAAAATCTAAACACGTTGCTAGAAATTATGCACCGTTTGGCCGGAAAATCGAAAAAACTGTAGATTATTGGAGTTTTATCAAATTTCGTTAATCGGCTATATTCACGTCAATTTTGGTCTGACAGTCAAGCAAATAAACATTTCCTACATAAAATTGGTTGCTCGTTCTTCTGCCATACTAGGAATTTTCCTACATCTAGCGGTTCGTGAGAAAAATTTCCACTTGGATGTCTGTATTTGCTGAAAATTTCGTGAAAATTAAAAGTGTATATTTTTTTTTAAATTTTAATTATTTCGATTAAGGGTGGCCTGCTGAGTAAAAAAATCTAAACACGTTGACAGAAATTAAGCACCCTTTGGCCGGAAAATCGAAAAAACTGTAGATTATTGGATTTTTATCAAATTTCGTTAATCAGCTATATTGGCGTCAATTTTGGTCCGAGAGTCAAGCGAATGAACATTTTCCACATAAAATTGGCCGCTCGTTGTTCTACCATACATATAATTTTAATACATCTAACGGTTCGTGAGAAAAATTTCCACTTGGATGTCTGTATTTGCTGAAAATTTCGTGAAAATTAAAAGTGTATATTTCGTTTAAAATTTGAGTTATTTCGATTAAGGGTGGCCTGCTGATTAAAAAAATCTACACATGTGGCTAAATATTATGCACCGTTTTGCTGGAAAATGGAAAAAACTGTAGATTTTTTAATTCGATTTTTCCTCTTTTCCGACAAACTGGGGTTAAGCGAACAGAAAAAATCACATGCTTGCAATAAGCTGGACCGAGTGCATGTACCGAAACAATAAACAAAATTTTTTTTTTTGGAAAATTTGAAAAAAATGTTCCAAGGGGGTACCCTTGGATTTTTATCGAATTTGGTTAATCGGTCATATTGGCGTCAATTTTGGTCCGAGAGTCAAGCGAATGAACATTTTCTACATAAAATTGGCGGCTTGTTCTTCTGCCATACTCGGAATTTTCCTACATCTAACGGTTCGTGAGAAAAATTTCCACTTGGATGTCTGTATTTGCTGAAAATTTCGTGAAAATTAAAAGTTTATATTTTTTTTTAAATTTTAATTATTTCGATTAAGAGTGCCCTGCTGATTAAAAAAATCTAAACACGTTGCCAGAAATTATGCAATGTTTGGCCGGAAAATCGAAAAAACTGTAGATTATTGGATTTTTATCAAATTTCGTTAATCGGCTATATTGACGTCAATTTTGGTCTGAGAGTCAAGCGAATGAACATTTCCTACATAAAATTGGCCGCTCGTTCTTCTGCCATACTCGGAATTTTCCTACATCTAACGGTTCGTGAGAAAAATTTCCACTTGGATGTCTGTATTTGCTGAAAATTTCGTGAAAATTAAAAGTGTATATTTCGTTTAAAATTTGAGTTATTTCGATTAAGGGTGGCCTGCTGATTAAAAAAATCTACACATGTGGCTAAAAATTATGCACCGTTTTGCCGGAAAATGGAAAAAACTGTAGATTTTTTAATTCGATTTTTCCTCTTTTCCGACAAACTGGGGTTAAGCGAACAGAACAAATCACATGCTTGCAATAAGCTGGACCAAGTGCATGTACCGAAACAATAAACAAAATTTTTTTTTTTTGGAAAATTTGAAAAAAATGTTCCAAGGGGGTACCCTTGGATTTTTATCGAATTTGGTTAATCGGCTATATTGGCGTCAATTTTGGTACGAGAGTCAAGCGAATGAACATTTTCTACATAAAATTGGCGGTTTGTTCTTCTGCCATACTCGGAATTTTCCTACATCTAACGGTTCGTGAGAAAAATTTCCACTTGGATGTCTGTATTTGCTGAAAATTTCGTGAAAATTAAAAGTGTTTTTTTTTTTTTTAATTTTAATTATTTCGATTAAGAGTGCCCTGCTGATTAAAAAAATCTAAACACGTTGCCAGAAATTATGCACCGTTTGGCCGGAAAATCGAAAAAACTGTAGATTATTGGATTTTTATCAAATTTCGTTAATCGGCTATATTGACGTCAATTTTGGTCTGAGAGTCAAGCGAATGAACATTTCCTACATAAAATTGGCCGCTCGTTCTTCTGCCATACTCGGAATTTTCCTACATCTAACGGTTCGTGAGAAAAATTTCCACTTGGATGTCTGTATTTGCTGAAAATTTCGTAAAAATTAAAAGTGTATATTTCGTTTAAAATTTGAGTTATTTCGATTAAGGGTGGCCTGCTGATTAAAAAAATCTACACATGTGGCTAAAAATTATGCACCGTTTTGCCGGAAAATGGAAAAAACTGTAGATTTTTTAATTCGATTTTTCCTCTTTTCCGACAAACTGGGGTTAAGCGAACAGAAAAAATCACATGCTTGCAATAAGCTGGACCAAGTGCATGTACCGAAACAATAAACAAAATTTTTTTTTTTGGAAAATTTGAAAAAAATGTTCCAAGGGGGTACCCTTGGATTTTTATCGAATTTGGTTAATCGGCTATATTGGCGTCAATTTTGGTCCGAGAGTCAAGCGAATGAACATTTTCTACATAAAATTGGCGGCTCGTTCTTCTGCCATACTCGGAATTTTCCTACATCTAACGGTTCGTGAGAAAAATTTCCACTTGGATGTCTGTATTTGCTGAAAATTTCGTGAAAACTAAAAGTGTATATTTTGTTTAAAATTTTAATTATTTCGATTAACGGTGGCCTGCTGATTAGAAAAATCTAAACACGTTGCTAGAAATTATGCACCGTTTGGCCGGAAAATCGAAACAACTGTAGATTATTGGATTTTTATCAAATTTCGTTAATCGGCTATATTGACGTCAATTTTTGTCTGACAGTCAAGCGAATGAACATTTCCTACATAAAATTGGCCGCTCGTTCTTCTGCCATACTAGAAATTTTCCTACATCTAGCGGTTCGTGAGAAAAATTTCCACTTGAATGTCTGTATTTGCTGAAAATTTCGTGAAAATTAAAAGTGTATATTTTTTTTTAAATTTTAATTATTTCGATTAAGGGTGGCCTGCTGATTAAAAAAATTTAAACACGTTGCTAGAAATTATGCACCCTTTGTCCGGAAAATCGGAAAAGCTGTAGATTATTGGATTTTTATCAAATTTCGTTAATCGGCTATATTGGCGTCAATTTTGGTCCGTGAGTCAAGCGAATGAACATTTTCTACATAAAATTGGCCGCTCGTTCTTCTGCCATACTCAGAATTTTCCTACATCTAACGGTTCGTGAGAAAAATTTCCACTTGGATGTCTCTATTTGCTGAAAATTTCGTGAAAATTAAAAGTGTATATTTCGTTTAAAATTTAAATTATTTCGATTAAGGGTGGCCTGCTGATTAAAAAAATCTACACATGTGGCTAAAAATTATGCACCGTTTTGCTGGAAAATGGAAAAAACTGTAGATTTTTTAATTCGATTTTTCTTTTTTTCCGGCAAACTGGGGTTAAGCGAACAGAAAAAATCACATGCTTGCAATAAGCTGGACCAAGTGCATGTACCGAAACAATAAACAAAATTTTTTTTTTTGGAAAATTTGAAAAAAATGTTCCAAGGGGGTACCCTTGGATTTTTATCGAATTTGGTTAATCGGCTATATTCACGTCAATTTTGGTCTGACAGTCAAGCGAATGAACATTTCTTACATAAAATTGGATGCTCGTTCTTCTGCCATACTAGGAATTTTTCTACATCTAGCGGTTCGTGAGAAAAATTT
>NC_092809.1:83048388-83225888 GCF_040954645.1 Diabrotica undecimpunctata | reverse complement strand
CGACCCTGTCCTACGCGAGCCTTGATTGTCTCTCAACTCCTATGGAGAGAAATCATGTCCTAAACCCATTCCTACCCAATACCTACTATCCTACCAATTTCCCAAACCAACTCACCAACCCGCCTGGCAAGCGTGGTGTTTAAATGCCAAAACCCCTCAGCATGAATAGACATTCAAGAAAAGGGCCCTCAGTCCCCGGCAGCTCGCTAGTTCCCAACCAAGGTAGCGGTAGGATTCACGGACAGCGGGCAGAGGGTGCAAAGAATCTCCGGGATGTAAGAGGCTACCAAGAACGACGAACGCTGCACATAATTACGTATAATGTAAGAACCTTATCCAAAGATGAAAAAATGACGGAACTGGAGGAAGAACTCAGACATGTGAAATGGGATATTATAGGAATTAGCGAAGTCAAAAGAAGAGGTGAAGATCAGGTCAAACTAAAATCAGGCAACATATTCCACTATAATGGGGAAACAGAATCGACAACTGGAGGAGTAGGTTTATTAGTACACAAAAAATTACAGAAAATGATACAGAGCATTGGCTGCATTTCCCCAAGAGTTATGTATATAAATCTAAGACTAAATAAGAGATACAATCTAAAAATAATCCAGGTATACGCTCCCACCAGCGATTACGAAGATGAGATTGTTGAAGCCTTCTATGAGGAAATCGAAAGAGCAAAAAAGCAGGAACCGGCCCATTACAATCTGATAATGGGAGATTTTAACGGGAAACTCGGAAGGAAAAAGGACGAACAAGAAGTAGCAATCGGAGATTTTGGAATCGGAGTAAGAAACGAAAAAGGCGAAATACTTACCAACTTTCTACTGCAACACAAACTGTATGCAATGAACACCTTTTTTAAGAAGAAACAGAGTAGAAAATGGACGTGGGTTAGTCCAGATGGAAGAACTAAGAGCGAATATGATTATATAATAACAGACAAAAAGCAAATTATTCAAGATGTCACTGTACTTAATAAACTATCAGTAGGAAGCGACCACAGAACAGTAAGAGCTAGAATAACGATAAACCTACAAAAAGAAAGAGCAAAGATGATAAACAGTGGCAAACGCATAGTTTGGAATTCACCAAATCAGCCAGAAGCGTACATAAAAAATATAGCAGAAACTTTACAGAGTAATAATCCCAAACCTCTAAGTATCGACGATCATAATAAATTAATTATAGACTCGGTTAGAAACGCACAACTCAAATTTTGCAAGAAAATTTACACCTAAAGTGAAAAGATTAGCAAAGACACAAAAGCTCTCATGGAAATACGACGAAACCTAAGCTAGAAAGAAAAGGGAAACAAAGAAGAATATAGAAAACTAAATAAAAGAATTTCAGCGGATATTAGAAGAGATATAAGAAGATATAATACTAATGTAATTACTCAAACAGTAGAAAAGAACAAAGGTTTAAAGATAATGAAAAGAGAACTCACACAAAGTAAAAAAGAAATATACAAGCTAGAAGATAAAGACGGAAAGGCAACAACAGATAAACAAAACATTCTGAAAATAACTAGAGAGTTTTATAAAGACCTCTATACCAGCCAAAGATCACAAGAAAATTTACCGACACGAGTAAAGACTCTCATAAATCAGGGATCGGAAATACTTTTACCCATTACTGTGTCAGAAGTAAGATCAGCTTTAAAGGAAATGAAGACCATCGATCGCCTGGTGACGATGGACTCGTTATTGAGGCAATAAAAGCAGGAGGAGAAATTCTATTAAAATCAGTAAGCGAACTGTTTAATAAATGCTTACATGCGGGTACGATTCCTAAAGACAGGAACAATGCAGTGATAGTCTTGTTACACAAAAAAGGTGATATTACTAAATTAGAAAATTATAGACCCATCAGCCTCTTGACACATATGTATAAACTCTTTATGAAAATCTTAACAAAGAGACTAACACCTAAACTTGATTTCTATCAGCCCAAAGAACAGGCAGGCTTTAGGAGAGGATATGGCACAAATGACCATTTGCACACCATAAAGATCTTAATTGAAAAATGCATCGAGTACAACATACCACTGGTTCTTGCATTTGTCGATTACGAGAAGGCTTTTGATACTGTAGAGTTTGAAACCGTACTGGAAGCCCTAAATCAAAGCCGAATAGATTACAGGTACACGTCACTAATCAAAAACATCTACGAGAACGCTACATCAAGTATACGACTACACGAAGACACAGAAAAATTCAGCTTAGGTCGAGGAGTAAGACAAGGAGACAATATTTCACCAAAATTGTTCACGGCAGCTCTAGAGTCAATATTTAAGAACACCCAATGGCAAGATATGGGCATCAATATAGATGGAGAAAGATTAAATCATCTGAGGTTTGCAGATGATGTCGTATTAATCGCAGATAACTTACAGGATACGGTTTCTATGCTACATTCGCTTAAAAGTCTGTCTGAAAGAGCAGGATTAAAGATAAACTTTGAGAAAACTAAACTTATGACAAATCTCGTAATGAGTGGAAATATAACTATCGACAATAATACCATACAACAAACAGACACTTACAAATATCTGGGACACGAGATCAAAATAAACAGAGACAATCAAACAAATGAAATACAGAGGCGAATAGGCCTGACATGGGCAGCATTTGGCAAACTAAGCCATATTCTAAAAAGTTCAATTCCCATGTGTCTCAAGCGAAAAGGTTATAACCAATGTGTTTTGCCTGTACAAACTTATGGAGCAGAGACTTTAACACTCACGCAGAAATCTGCGAATAAACTAAGAGTTACACAACGAGCCATGGAACGTGCAATGCTGAATGTGAGCCTCCGAGACCACATAACAAATCGACAAATCAGGCAAAGATCAGGAGTTCAAGACGTCATCGAAAGAACCACGAGACTTAAGTGGAACTGGGCAGGACACTTAGCCAGAACACAAGATGGACGATGGACAAGACGAATTATGGAATGGAGGCCCAGAAATTATAAAAGAAGCCGAGGACGACCACCGACTAGATGGACCGACGACATAAAAAGAGTAGCGGGAAACTGGCTACAAGCGGCCCAGTGTAGAGAACACTGGAAAGAACTGAGGAAGGCCTATGTTCAGCAGTGGACTGATTGATGATGATATATAAATATATATATATATATATATATATATATATATATATATATATATATATATATATATATATATATATATATATATATATATATATATATATGTATATATATATATATATATATATATATATATATATATATATATATATATATATATATATATATATGTTCGGATAAGTTTCCGCGGTCAGATAAATGAAAATTACTGAGTTCTCGGGAAGAACCGCGTTGAGAATTTAAAACTCGACGTTTCGGCACCCATTTTGGAGCCATTATCAAGAGGGATACGGTTCGGTTCGAGTTCGGGGTCTCAATCTGCCTACTCCCCTCACTCGAGACGTACCAGTATCGTGTTCTATATTGCAAGAACTGTCTCTCGGCACTGAGGTCTCAATCTGCCTACTCCCCAGTGTCGAGTGACAACCGGTCTTACCCTGTGTGGCTGCTTTTATACTCGCTGTATGCGCGGGAACGGTATGCGCTGACGTGGTCTGAACTGACGTGGCCTGAGCGGTGTGGGCGGGAGGTCGCTGAAGAAGGTATGCGCTGACGTGGTCTGAACTGACGTGGCCTGAGCGGTGTGGGCGGGAGGTCGCTGAAGAAGCGACCCCTTGTTCAGCGACCTCCCGCCCACACCGCTCAGGCCACGTCAGTTCAGACCACGTCAGCGCATACCGTTCCCGCGCATACAGCGAGTATAAAAGCAGCCACACAGGGTAAGACCGGTTGTCACTCGACACTGGGGAGTAGGCAGATTGAGACCTCAGTGCCGAGAGACAGTTCTTGCAATATAGAACACGATACTGGTACGTCTCGAGTGAGGGGAGTAGGCAGATTGAGACCCCGAACTCGAACCGAACCGTATCCCTCTTGATAATGGCTCCAAAATGGGTGTATATATATATATATATATATATATATATATATATATATATATATATATATATATATATATATATATATATATATATTCTTTTCATCCACAAATCATTCTGGCATCATGGTTGGTTAAAAGTAACGGGTTATGATATATTGCAACTACCTATTGTATCTTCGCTCCAATTGGTCCAGTCGCGACGTACAGCCCCTCAAATGATAGGATTTACCAATAAAATACAATAAGACAGAAAAATCAAATATAGCAGCATGTCAAAAAGGTCTTAATTATATATCTTCGTTTCTATCAGTCCAATCGTGACGTACAGTATCTCAAATGACAGGATTCAACGAATTGAAAAAAATGAAATAAAAAAATTAAATACAGCAACATGTCAAAAGGGCCGTAGTCACGTATCTTCGGTTCTATTAGTCCAATCGTGACGTATAGTACCTCTAATGATAGGATTTAACATAGAGAATACAATGGGATACAAAAATCAAATACAGAACAATGTCAAAAGGGCCTTAGTTGTGTATCTTTAGTTCTATTAGTCCAATCATGACGTGCAGTACCTCAAATGAAAGTATTTAACAAATAAAATACAATGAGGTATAAAAATTAAATAAAGTAGCATGTCAAAATGGCCTTAGTTATGTATCTGCGGTCCTATTAGTCCAATCGTGACGTACGATACCTCAAATGATAGAATTTAACTAATAGAATACAATGAAATAGAAATCAAATACAGCAAAATGTTAAAAGGGCCTTACGTATCTTCGTTTTTAGTAGCCCAATCGTGACGTACAGTACCTCAAATGATAGGATTTAACCAATCAAATACAATAAGATAGAAAAATAAAATACATCAGCTTATCAAAAGGGCCTTAGTTATGTATCTGCGGTCCTATTAGTCCAATCGTGACGTTTCGTACCTCAAATGATAGAATTAAACTAATAGAATACAATGAGATACAAAAATTAAATAGAGTAGCCTGGCAAAAGGGCCTTAGTTATGTATCTTCGATCCTATTAGTCCAATCGTGACGTACAGTACCTCAAATGGTAAAATTTAACCAATAGAATACATCAACACGTCAAAAGGACCTTAGGTATATATCTTTGCTCCTATATATGTTATGTCAAAAGAGCCTTAGTTGCGTATCTCCGGTCCTATAGGTCTAATCAGGATATATGGAGCCTAAAATGATAAGATTTAACGAAGATAATACTATAGTGGAGAGAAATTCAACATGGCTGCATCTAATAACACCTTAAACTGGCAGCAATAAAACGAATTTATGCACAGAGGTATGTGACATATTACGTGACAGGATTTAGCGAATACCAAACGATTACGTCATACATCTCTTTGCATACGTCCACTTTTAGTTAACTACTTAGTATGTATTCAGTACTTAGCTTTACGGTGTTGAGGCATGGACTCTTAAACAGAAGAATGTTACAAATCTTGAAAGCTTTGAGATGTGGTGCTACTGCCGTATACTAAAAATAAGTTGAGTGGATAAAATTACAAATGAAGGGGTAATACGTAGAATACATAACGATCCAGAAGTTATACTGAATATAAAAAAGAGAAAACTTAAACACTTTGGCCACCTGATGAGTTAGTGATGAGTGAATTATTCAAAACAGCAGTAAATAAAATTAGAATCGCCCTAATGATATCCAATCTCCGATAGGAGAGGCACTCAAAGAAGAAAATATGAAAGACTCGAAAAATCTCCAACGTTCACTGTTAAACATATTCCTCCCGTTCACTGCACACATTTACTGCTTGCTCCTTGACGCTGTGACGAAAATGAGATAGGATTTAACAAATAAAATGACAGAAAACTAAACAAGACAGTGTGTCAAACGTGGAATGCGTCGTAGAACGTGAAATAGCGTAAAATTATATGATGGTCATAGACGTTTCTTTAATACCCAGCAAACGACTCGCTTTGTAAAGTTATTTAGTAACGATCATTCGTTTTATAATCCAAAGGGGACCATAAAATATTCAACGTTAAAATGTGACATAATGTAACGTTATGACAAATCTTTTTTCTCCCGCACGGGTGCATGCCTGTGTACCTATACGAGGGGAGTCGTGCATAACCTTTAGGTTGATCGTAATACATAACTGCAACAACAAGTATGTTGACGGTTTGGGTTAGTATATACAGTGCATTCCGTACGTTTTTTAAACATGATTAGGAAATTGTTGACTGGAGGCTATTAAAGAAGTTCTTAAAATTTTTGCGGGTCACCCCCTTTTCTGTAAATGGAGTGAATATTGTTATCCGTTTAATGTTTTCCCCAGTTGAATAATTCCTGCTGGTATTTGGTCTAAGCTTACTTCTTTTCCCCATTTAAGCTGTTTCATAGCTAATTCTACTTCCTCCTTATAGTACCCTGTTCACCTGGCAATTTCGGACTATTTCATCTCTTATAACATAAAACAGTTGTTTCAGATATCTTTATCGCGTTTCCTTTTTTTATGGATGAATATGCTGCCGTTTTCATCTTTTACTATTTCATATGAAGCTACACGATAAACAATTCCAAATCAAGAAAACACAAATAACAGTGCGAATTATATTATACAACTAATAGTCGAAAAATGAAGAGCAAGAGTTAGATGACCAAGAAGCCGAAATCTTAATGACGAACACAAATATAATCGACTAATCAGACAATTAACATCAGCGCTACATGACGCAAGCAATGCCACATTTGAACACTACATTAGTACATTGTCTAAAGAAATCATTCAGTATAGATACCAACAAAAACACTTAAAGAGACCTGAACAACACAACCCACAAATTAAGAAAGATGACGTTAGTTGAGGAAGATCAGACCAGGAAAAAATGTCAACATTTTCAGAATACCAGATAATAATAATCAAGCAATAGAACACTGAAAACTTTTGTTTTTAACTGTACGCCCGTCGTGAATGACATACCATTTTTTAAATAACACTTAATATTGCACTTTTTTAGTGTATTTATTTAATGTTTCAAGATAATTCTTTTAGGAATATATTTATTTATAACATACGGTCTTATGGTCTTATTACGGCTTTCAGATTATACGACATAAATGTATCTTGTACCGCACTGCTAATTAAGAATTATGTTTGTAATGCGATAAGAGGTCCGGATATACGAGACACCAGTGACTCATGCCGAACTGATAAAAGTCCGAGAGGAATCTGCATTTCTATAAAAAAAATAGATTAATTTGTTTTGTGTATTAATTTAGTTTAGGTCGAACAAGAGTTGCAGTAAAAGATTTTTCTAAATATAGAGTGTAAACCATATTTCCAATGCTTTATGAAAGAGAACCAGTTTATAATATTCTGGACGACGTAATAACACCTTATTTTAGAATATTGGTCGATGAATTGAAATCATTGTTCAAGAAACGAATTATTCATGTGCAGATGTTTTACTCTAAAAATATGTAAAACTAAAATCTCGATTAAAAAAGTTGCAACCAGTTACTCTCGATGAAATTTAACCCCATTATTGATTTTACGAGTGATAAAATGGGTCGACAAAAGACCAGTTTTAATCCTTGCAACATTTAAACATAATAGTTGTATCTTGGTTTAATCAAATAAAAAGAAAAATTATACACAAGTACTAAAACCACAAATTATTCTCGATTATAACTTGGTGAAAAAGAGTGTTGAATTTAGTGATCAAGTGGCTTCTTACCAAAGCCCAATACGCAAAATTCTGAAGTGGTACCGGAAAGTGGCAATGGAATTAATATTTAATACCGCAGTAGTCAATGCTTAGTTGCTAAATAATAGAAAACGTAAAAAAAGCGACAACCTATCCTTGAGTTCAGACTGGAGTTCGCGAAGGCATTTACAAATAAAGAAATGTTGTAACCCCCATGACCAGTTACACCCAAAAATACCATCTAAGGCAAAGCGTTGTAGATAATACAAAGAGAAGAAAGTGTACAAGATGTTACAAAGTTTTAAGAAGAAGCATGACTAGTAGAAAGGCCGATAGAAAAGTTAAAAAAGTTAAATTTTACTTATACAGGAACTATTATTGAGTAAAAACGTATTGTGGCTCAAGTGGCCTTATAGTATTGGAAGTCGTAAGTTGATAGTTTCCAGTAGAACGTTTTTATTGTTAATTACCTCCGTAAAAGTGAGTTATAGTATTTATAAAGAAATGGATGTAAATAATATGCCTTCGACATCTAAAAAAGGTAGATGTGAACATAAACGTAGATTGACTACTGCTGAATTACAATCATTGTTAGAAGCATCGGGCGAGGACGATGTGGATTAAATGAATGGTGGAAGTGACTGACAAAATACTTGCACAAAGTCGTTCAGAAAAATCGAGGATTGCGTTTTGGAAAGAGACAACACAAACAGAATTTAAGACTTTTCTCGAGCTTATGTTCCATATGGGGACAATTAAAATGAACCGTCTGCATGACTACTGGAAAAGTATAGGTAACTATAATAGTGTTGACTTGACTAGACAATTGTTCATAGCCCATATGAAGAAATAACCGAATCCTCACTTGTCAAAGAAACTAAAAAAACGTTAAGTGGTCTAAAAACTAAAAAGTCCCCTATTCAAACTGGTTTTTAATAAAAAATTTAATAATATGTTAAAAGTTTTTTTAATATACCCTAAAACTGAATACGCAAAGAATCGATTGCAAGTTACAAAATACTTATAGTCATACGAGTTTGGACAAGTACAGTTGTTTAAATAATTGCTTTCTGTGATAAACAAATTGAATAAATTGTAAAATATTTTTTGATCTGCTTGATATTTAGCACACTTTAATAACTCATCAATTGCCATGATTTCAAGTAGCTATATTATCTGTCGTTAGTCACAAAACAAAGTTATTAACATTTATAAATTACTACAAACATATAATATCTTAGAGTTTATGGTTTTTTGGAATTATCTCAATTATTTATGTATTTAAATTTGGTATTTCTCTACATAGAAAACTTTTTATGGTCTACAACTTTTATTTAAATTATTTTTCTTTAGAATGTATACAAAACGTTTTATAAGCAAAATTTTTTATTTTGCCTTTTAAGATTGTTTAAGAAAACAAAGCAAAATCAACTGTTCGTCTTTACGAAATTTTCGTCGGCTACCCCTCATACTATTTAGAATTTAAATTTCTGTAAGATTTTTTAAAACTATTTAGCGAGGTTCCGTTAACTACTTTCTTATGGCATGGTCAAAGTCAAATATTATTTTTTTATGTGATTATGCCACAATTATTGGTCGATATTGAGATGAAAATTACATTTTTAATTAACTAATATTTAACGATACGATTTCCAATATTTAACCTTGTTTATTGTACAAATTATGTAAAAATGTGTATACACATTTTGTACAAAAAACGTTTTTTGAGAACGATTTCCTGAATTGAAATCAAAATGTTAAACATTAAATAAATAAAAATGTGATTCTCATCCCAATCACAACCAATATTTTTGACCTAATCCCATAAAAATCTAATATTTATCTTAAACTATTCACTGATAGCTTCGATTAAACAGCTTGGAAATTGAAATATGTAAAATATTCCTCTAAACAACTCTCTGGGAAAAAATATCTAAATTGAATAAATATAACAACTGAACGTTGATATAAAAAAACTAGTTGGTTGACCCCAGCCGGTCGGCAGGTAGTTTCAATGTCTTCATTTGAACTTGACCCAAAACCGATCGATATTTTTATGTTTTCAAATATTATTTAAGTATTAACACTGGCAACATCTATTGGCTTTAAAATGATACCAAATACAGTAATTTTACCTCCCAATGTTAAAATGATGGTTTGATGTAAAAAATTTAATTTATAAAAAAATCGGATTATTGAAAAACCGACAACGGTGCCAAGCCTACAAAGGTGCACTAAACGAACATACACGACTTATAAATAGAAAATTATAGCATTTCTTGGTGATGCTAAATGACTGCAACGTGAAAAGAGCTTAAAACGATAGTGGGATGTATATACATATATATATATATATATATATATATATATATATATATATATATATATATATATATATATATATATATATAATATATATATATATATATATATATATATATATATATATATATATATATATATATATATATATATATATATATAGATCTAGCGGTTAATGTGGGCCCCGTACTAAAACGGTATTATACTAACTCCAGGCGAATATACACCGTGTATATTATTATCTGGGTAGCGCTGTATGTGGACTCCGACCAACACGTCGGATTAAGTGGACTTCGTAATAGGTTGAAACACTTTTGGGATCCGTATACATTTCTTCGTACACAACTAAACTCCTCCGATGTTGCCAATAATTTGATTAGTCGTAGATTTTTAAATTTTACCGCAGGTACGTTTTGGAACTTGAAATTTATTTAAATATCAATCAATTTAGTCATCCCGAAATTTCACAAATACTCGGTTAATGTAGTTAAATATTTTATGTTGGTAATTTATATTACTTGCTTTAATTATTTTTAAACTTAAGTTAGTGTCTGTTATAAGCTTGGAAAATGCAAGTGTCCATTTTTATTTATTAGTATTTTTTTAATGCATTGACACTGAAAAATTTAATATAAAAATGTACGTTCCGATGTTTCGATTGCTACGTTTTTTGATGTACAATATTTGTTTCACAAAGTAGTAAAATTTAAATTATAATTATTTATAAATCAATCTTAAAATTATAATTTTTTACTGTCTAATTTTAATATTTCGATTTTTAAATGTAGGAAATTCAATATCTTACTATAATACTTTATAGATACACATATTATGATACATGGCATAACACCTAATAATTTCGCTTTTAACTATAAATGTATCGTATAACGTAACGTAGCAATCAGTAGTGAGTCATTACTCAGATAAAATATTTCGGTGACTTTATGGTCATTTGATTCTAGCCAACATATCTATTACAATTATTACATAATATAATATGTTCGGTCTTATTGTTTTAAAAAACATTTATGTTTTAAAATAGGTCTGAAGTCAGAAGTGAATTATGCTTTGTATTTCTTTAGTGACATTATTATTAACCGTGATTATTAATCTAAGATATTTAAAGTGTTCCATACTTTCGAAATTATAATTGTTGGCTTTAATATTTTATCTAGATGTATTGAATTGCTTTCTTTTGTTGATTCGCTTGTATTTGGTTTTTATTTTGTTGATTTTAAGTGAAACATTTTTCGTGCTCTCTTCACTTTGTTGAAGATGTCGTTTGCGGACGCCAGAGAGTTTCTTATAAGATCAATATCATTAGCAGATGCTAGGACTGCTTTGTACCTTGAGCCATTAATGAATTGCATTTTAAATAGACGTTATTTCTATTTTATTATGCTGTTTATTAAATTTTTGAATATTTGAATTGAGAATCTGTATTTTATTCAACTGTTTTATAACACAGAGTTTCTTGTCGCCTATCTTCATCTCTGTTTTTTTTGTTTAGCGTATCATTCTTCTTCTTCCTATGCCGTCCCCATTAACGGAGGTTGGCGACCACATTTCTAAAAGTATCTCTGTCTTTTGCAACGTGAAATAATTCGTCTACAGTCATGTTTGTCCAGTCACGAATATTTCGCGGCCATCACTTCCTCTTTCTACCTATTCCCTTTTTGCCATCGACTCTACCCTGCATGATGGCCTGCAGAAGACTTTATATTCCTTAGTATGTGTCCCAGGTATGCAGTCCTGCGTACTTTTATTGTTCTCAACAATTTTTTGTCTCGACCCATCCTTCTCAGCACTTCCTCATTGGTGACCCTGGCAGTCCATGGAATTCTCAACATTCTCCGGTATATCCAAAATTCAAAGGCTTAAAGCTTCCTAACTATTTGCGCTTTTACCGTCCATATTTCTACTCTGTACAATAGTTGAGACCAGACGTAACATTCAATAAACCTCAGTCTCAGCGCAGTCTTCAGATTTTTGTCACAGAACAATTGCTTGAATTTTCAGAACGCTGCCCTTGCCATTTCTATTCGTACCCTGATTTCTTAGTCTTAATCTTATCCTTTGTTGATGTAAGCTCCCAAATATTTATATTTTTACTTTCGTATCAATATTAAAAGGATTTTGCTGAATGTCGATCTAGGGAATCCGGTGGTATGTATATGATGTTTCCATAACCAACGTTCGAAAATTTGTATAACTGTAAAGTCATGACGATTTTACTAGGAAATATAGTGCTGTTTAATAATAATAAAGTTTAATTAACAATTCCTATATGCACTAACTTGGTACTGATATCTCTGCTCCCCGATACCAGGTAGCGGTCCCGAAAACATTAAAACTGCTACACTCATGCTTCCAATTATCAAACGATTAGCCAGTCCAGGACTATACGCCTTATTATGGTACTGATATTGCTGCTGTCCCTCATAAGTAAATATAATATGCAAGAAAGGTTTTAACAATTTAATAGCATTTTGTATGTTAGAATATTATTTCTCCGAGAAAGTGAAAAATATCTATTTACTATCCGTATTTAATCCATAGATTAAATATTAGAATGCTATAAAATAATGCTATTAGCAGTAAAAAACGGTCTGATAGTAAGTAATGAGAAAACTAAATAAATTTTCTTTAAAATACAAGAGAGAGGACGTAGAGTAGGGCATAACGTAACAATAAACCCATATAATTTTGAAAGATTGCAGCGTTTTAGGTATCGTAGATAACGCTGTCACACAAGAAATAAAATGGAATATTTAGGTAGCTAACTAATGTAAATATAACCCACATAACACTTTTAAATCCAGAAGTCAAATACAAATCCCTAAAATCAGGATATATAATAAAGTGATTAAACTATTGACTGAAAATGTGACGAGAACGCTGACAAAACAATGTAAGTAAAACTTAGGTATTAATTAGATCAGGATTACTAGAAAAGTTATCAGAATTATTTTCCAACTTACAAAGGTCCGAATACTAACCAATACCGAACCGGAACTAATGCCAAGGTCTAACAGATATATAAAGATAGCAACGTCATACAAGAGACTAAATCTCAACAACAAAGTTACGCTGGCTATATCCAAAGGCTTTCTAATAACTGCATCGCCAAGTTAAACTGGGAGAATTCCCCGAGAGAAAAAATGCCCTTAGGACGTCCACGAATCAACAGGGGAGGTAACATATGGTCAGATTTAGGAATAATGGGACTACCTACCGACCCATCATATTTATCAACACATGCCTGTACAACCAACTGCTATCCAACCTACAATCAATCAATCAATACTTATCTGTTGGGAACTACCAAAGCCATTACATGTAGTCAAACGAACTAGGCTTAATAAAAGTTATCTTAGGAAAGGCACTTCAGAAATATTGACATATATTTTTAAAACGTTATTTACGTGGCTAAGTTTTCAATAGGAATGAGGAGACAAAAAGCAGAAAAGCCAATAGAACCTTGTTGCGTTCTGACTATACTATGACGATGACCTTTACAATATAAACAATACTTGAGACAACTGTTTGTCTCAATTTGGTCATTCAGAATTATGTCTGTATTTTTTAATTTGCTAATTTCCATAGATTCTAATTTCCATAGAATCTAAAGATATCTTAAGGCCTTTATTTTAAATATACTTTTTTAGTAATGCAAATACTTAAATAGAACCTGGAATATACATGTAACCTTTAATCTCTGGGATAAATCCATCTCCTGAACAATGGCGCCGATATATTTAGTTAAAATTCTGTGCACTTATTTTAACCGTTTATGTCCTTATCAATCATATATGAGTTGTAACCGATATTACAAACTCATTTACTTTTCACAAAGAGACTCCATATTAACTATAGTTATTACTATACAAATCTGATTCGAAATATCGTCGAGTATGTAAAATTATTTTTAATGAAAAGTTAATTAGCCATTTCTTATGGGGTTCAAAAGAGAAGCCTTTACGAAAATTTGAGTACAAATAAGACCACCGTAATCAGTTGTACCCTGGGTAATAAATAATTAATTAATCGGCTAATCAGAATCACCCGTTCAATATGATTTTTGTCAAATCGGTCCTTTGTAGGATCGATTATTCTACTTATGTCTATAAATATTAAGGGCATATCTAGAGATAAAGACACTTTACTTTACTTAACCTTATCAGACATATGCGCTTAGCACAAATGTGACGTATTTCTAGTGCAGAAAATACATAGAGGGCAAAAAATAGTGTATTTGGTATTAAGCTGATCGCTGAAAATCACATAATAAATGTGAAAGTGCTATCTCTGCCGGCAAAGAAGCAAAGAAAAACTTAAAATGAGAGAGGACAAAACCAGTCAGCTGAAGAAACCTTTTAACGATGTTGAGCTTGGATCCACTATCTATGTATATAATAAAGAATAGTACGGCACTGACTGAAGATCTGAGCACAAAGCTGATTATAAAATTTGGACCAAAAATACAACAGTTACTGATATCCAAAGTCTGCAGACAAACAAAGCAAAGACAAAGTTGTTGCCTTGCTTAAACCTGGCAAAAACTCCAACGACCACAAAAGCTATTGGTCAATATATTTATTTTGCTTTACAAAATACTCCTCAAGAGGTAAAACAGAAGAAAAACTCAAATTAAAAGACAAAAGTTGCTACAGACAGGGAAGATCATGTACGTCACAAATACTAAATCTTGCCCAACACAGCAAAGATGGGTACGAAAGATATCAGTTATGAGGAGTGGTATTTGTCAATCTAAGCAGCAATTTGCAGCTTACGACCCCTTAAATAAGACGGCATTTTTTCAAAATCTATATGATATCTCCTTAGGTAATAAACTTACTTGTTTTACTAGCGTATGCCTACACAACAGAAGATTTTTGGTATTTCTCAATGGTAAGAATAGCAGATGGAGAACGCAGAAGAACGGTATCCTTTGGGGTAGCGTAATGGCACCTACACTGTATAAAATGTACACAAACCATCAACCCATACCAGTAAATACTAGGACTTTTATTATGTATACGACACATCTATTATTGCACAACCAAAAACTTTTGTTGCTGAAGTGGAGAAAAATCTAAATCATGCGTTAAACACAATAAAAATAGACTATAAATCATTTTTAAGCCAAACCCCGAAAAAACTCAGGTGTGCTACTTTAATGTCCCCAACACAGACGTTTTCACAAATCTGAACATCCAATAGTGTCATGAAATCCTTATACTCTGGACTTGCTATAAATATCTTGAAGATAGTTTGTATTACACTTAGTCATTCACAGAACTTTGTTTAAAACTAAAAGGCACACTGAGGACCAGAAGTATTATTCTCCGCAAACTTGTCAGCTAAAAATGAGAAGCACATCCTTCCACCCTTAAAATGTAAACGCTTGCATTCTATGCTAAAAATGAGAAGCACATCCTTCCACCCTTAAAACGTAAACGCTTGCATTCTATGCTTCTGCTGCCGAATATACCTTGCCAGTATGAATGACACCAACACATACTTAACTCGTAGATTTAGCTATAAATTAGTCATCCAAATTCAGCGGATATTAAGACTCACATCCATACATAAGCTCTACAATATCGTAGCTACCAAGACACCTAATATTCGAAGATAAGTAGCTAAGGAACGAAAGAAACAAAATCTAGATTCGCAAAATGTACTCCACGAATACAAGCTCATTTTGTGACTAAAATCGAGAAAAAACTGGCCAGATCAACACGTGTGTAAGATATACTAAAAAAAAGCTAATCCTCGCCATCTGAACCCTCGGGAGGACTCTTGCCTGCAAACACCGGTTAATTTGTCTGAATGTGGGGTGGTAAAAGATTCTTCACACCTTCTTAGTTGACTTTGCCATTTAAATTGCTCTTTTCTGAAGGGACAAGGTTTAATTATTTAAACTGAACATGTAGAGTACAGTCAGTAAGCTATTGCTTGTAAAAATCATTGCAAATTGGACACTAACTCCACTTATATTGATTAGATATTACCCATAAATTACCTTACCATTCAGAAGTATGTAATATTGGTAAAGTGATATATTCTGGCTAGATAAATTAAGCATTCTTTCATTTTTTGCGGACTACTATCCATTTTTACACAAAAATATCTATTTTAGCACTTAAATATTTATTTTAAGATAACCTATCCAGAATTATATGTAGTATACAAACAAAACCAGAAATAAAATAATAAAGAAGCTACAAGATATCGTAAAACAATAGATGGATGAAATAAATCAAGTTCATATTAATCGGATTCTTAAATAAAACGTATAAACGATTGACGTTAACAAAATGCATTAGGAAATTTCCGCATATGAAAAAAACATCCAACTTGGTAACGAAATCCTTTTGTATATATAAAGCTATTTTTAGAAAAGCACGTACCTACCAAAAACAGGTATTTGGTAGTAGACATATCTATTACATACTGTAATGCGTATGAATGATAACAAAAATAAGGACTAAAGAGTCCGTATGAACCGTTTAGAATATACGCTGAAAATATACGGTTTAATCGCATAGTTGCCAAACTATCAGAGCTTACCTAAACCGATATACTTATGGTTCCAATATACAGTGAAAAAGACCTGAACGACCCCTATAATATATACAAGTGAACTAAGCGATATACATTTATGATACAGGGGTACTTAGGACTCTACAAAATTTTTAAAAATTATAAAACTATACATGTTAACGAATCGACACAGCCAATATTATGGAATGGTCAAGTGAGCTCCGTATATCGGTGTCCACTTCACCGCGGAGCTCACTTGAACCTTAATTTTAATATGGGCGGAGTTTACTTTATGCCGTAGATATATATATATATATATATATATATATATATATATATATATATATATATATATATATATATATATATATACATCTAGCGGTTAATGTAAGCTCCGTTCTAAAACGGTATTATACTAACTCCAGGCGAATATACACCGTGTATATTATTATCTGGGTAGCGCTTTATGTGGACTCCGACCAACACGTCGGATTAAGTGGACTCCGTAATAGGTTAAAACACTTTTGAGATCCGTGTACATTTCTTTGCGTACACAACTAAACTCCTCCGATGTTGCCAATAATTTGATTAGTCGTAGATTTTTAAATTTTACAGCAGGTACGTTTTGGATCTTCAAATTTATTTAAATATCAATTAATTTAGTCATCGAGAAATTTCACAAATACGTACTTGGTTATTGTAGTTAAATATTTTATGGTGGTAATTTATATTACTTGCTTTAATTATAGATAAACTTAAATTAGTGTCTATTATAAACTTTGAAAAGGCAAGGGTCCATTTTTATGTACTAGTATGTTTTTTAATGCATTGGCACTGAAACATTTATTATATTATAAATGTACGTTCCGATGTTTCGATTGCTACAGTTTATGACGAATAAAATATTTGTTTCATGAAGTAGTAAAATTTGAATTATAACAATTTATAAATCATTCTTAAAATTCCAATTTTTTACTGTCTAATTTCAGTATTAAGATTTTTAAATGTAGGGAATTCAATATCCTATATACTATATTTTAGATACACATAAACACATAGATACACTTATGGCAGATACTAAAAGAAGAAATATTTCGGTACCTTAGTGTAACCTGATTCTCGGCAACATATCTATTACAATTACATATAATATGTTCGGTCTTATTGTTTTAAATGCTTTGTGATTGTACAAGCTATCGTTATTTCAACTTTAAATAATTGTGTTTTTGTATCTTTCACTGTCAGGCATATCAAAATTTAATATTTAATTTAGAAGTAAATGTATATATAATATTCTTTTTTTTGTCATTTGGTTTAAACATAGATCACTTATATTCTTCTTGCTTATTTATTTTTATTCGTAATACTTATTAACGTACTTAATAACGTACCCGTTTATGCAAAAAGCAACAACGGGTACAAAAGATATCGGGTATCAGGGGTGGTATTTGTCAATCTAAATGCCACTTACGACATATTAAATTAGAGGACATTTCTCCAAAACTGTATGAAATCGCCTTAGATAAAAACATCACGTGTTTTATCCGCGTATATCTACAGAACAGAAAATTTTTCGTATCATTCAATGGTAAGATGAAGAACGCAGATGAATGGTCTCGCTTGGGGTAGCGTAATGGCACCTACACTGTATTACATTTACACAAATGATTAACCGATACCAGTAGATACTAGGACTTTCATGTAGACGATACATTGCACAACCAAAACTTTTGTTGCTGAAGTGAAAAAAAATCTAAATGATGCCTTAAATATAATAAAAATTAACTACGAATTAATTTTAAGCCAAACCCCGAAAAATCTTAGGAGCGCTCCTTTAATTTGTCTAAGACAGGCGCTTTCACAAAACTGAATATCTAATCTAATATAAATCTAATATAATATATAATCAAATAAAAATACCTTTTTTTTGAACGCATCTACCACGCAGAGGCATTAGCGTATTTAGATTAATGTTACACTTGATACAAATAGTGTATATATATTAGTTTACAATTAATAATAATAATATGTATGTGTATTACAATTTATGTTTTAAATCTTATGAAGAAGTTGACAGTCTTTAAGATAAGAAATTATTCTTTGGGTATCTGTATTTTCTTCTAGGGCAGTTGGGTATGCTATATTTGAGTCGTTCACTGTTATATTTAGGACACTGTATTAAAAAATGTTTTACCGTTAGAACATGGTTGCACACTTCACAAACTGGTTTATTTTTGCGCTGTAGTAAATAGCCATGAGTAAGTCGTGTCTGGCCGATACGGAGACGGGTGTCATCAGGTGCCACCAATCACGCACCTCGATGTGAATTGCCCTTCCTTCTGGAACTTTTAATTAAATTTAATTTGTTGAGAAATGAAAAAGTTTCATATAAAAGTTAATTTATCTTTAAATATGGGACATTTTCGGATCTCAAGTCAGTATGGTTTTACCCGTTTAGGGTAGCTCTCTAGAGCACTTTGCTCGAAGGGCTCTGCGAATTTTCTAAGACTCTGAAGCTGAGTTTTTTTCTTCTTAGAAAACCTGTGTTTTATTTCTACAAAAGTAAATAAACCATAAAGGCATTGTCTTTTTCAAGACAATGCCACAATAAGGGCGTACCGGCTAACTACGCAATATTGCAACATATTGCGCAATAGTTTGAGACATTAATAAACATGGAAACTTGCACCAAGATGCTATCGACTTTTCATACGTTTATTAATTACACCGGAGACGAAACGGGTAAGCATCACATGCTCTCTTCTGTCTTTTACTTTTGGTTTCCAAAGATATGGATGTTTGTTAACTTCGTATAGCCTTAATGGAGTGTTGTTCCAAGTTTGTTGCCATTTTTGAATTATTTTTTGTTTTAAGTATGGTTTTAAATTGTTTTGTACCATTATGTTACTTTCTTCGGACATCAGGTTAGTTGGTGCGTTTTTAGCTAGTTTATCTACAACTTCGTTACCTTCAATTCTGACATGAGAAGGCACCCATAAAAAATGAACTTGGATGTTCTTATTTGAAATGTTTTTAAGTTCTTTTTTAATAAGAAGTAGAAGGGGGTTGTCTTTTTAGAATTGCGAATAATTCAGCCGAAAAGATGGTTGTAATTGACGACAATTTGAAACTAACTGAGATAGGTTTGTTAGACTGATGTCGATAGCCGGAATAGATATTGTCCGTGGCGCAGGGTTGCGGATTGAGGAGGTATCATAAGTTTTTGGAAATTGAAAATTTAATTTGGATAAGTATGAGCGTATACGAAAGTAAAAAGGATGATCAATTTGATGTGTTTGAAAATTTATTTGTAAATCGATCAGCAAAAACGTTATGCAGAACTGGATTATTTCGGTTTCATGACACCGCTGCTGCATATGTTAGGCTTATCGGAAAATATGAATTTTACTACAACGAAATATAAACAATTTATGAAAATTTAATGATTTGAAGGAAAAAAATGTCAAATTAGGCTAGAGCAATAACTGAAACAAAAGAATCAAGTGGAAATAATGTCGAATTAATTTGAAAAATTATAATACCAACATAAAAACAAAAATAAAAGAGGCTCTTTGAGAAAGAAAAATAGACACACTTTATTAAAAGAGGTAAAAGTAAAATGCTAAGAAAAAAATGCTTATATAAAATGAAGACCTAAAAGTCCGCCGGAGGGTTTGAAACAGATGTGAAAGAGGTCAAAAACCAAATCAAAGAATTGATTGAGATCAAGTACATCCCTAGAGAAGAATGAATAACATATCTCAGATAAATAAACGAAACAACAGAAACTGAGTATACACTTGTAACTCCAGAAATATCATTAAATTAATTAACGCAAATCGTACGAACTGAAATACAAGAATTCATCACACAGTTAAAAAATAGAACCCCCACGAAAAAAATACAGTAGAGTATAACTACTTTTGTACTCTAGCATTATGGTAAGAAGTTAAAAATATAAATACCTACATAATTATATTACCGAAAAGTTAATAAAAACTTCTGTTCGTTAGCGGCAAGAGAAAGCGTGTATCAGAATGTATTATGAAAAATTTTGTTAATAATACAGTATGCAATATAATATAATGACAAGAATACTTTTATATCTTTCCTTATGGCATATTTTTAAAACAAAGCTTCTATACTGACATTGTATTACTTTTTCTCTCTACAGTAAAATGCTGAGGTGAGCGTCACGGAACTAGCGCCACAAGATGGCGTCGTGAAGGGTAGCTTCATAGAATAGCGGCTCTTGGCATCGATTCACTACTCTTGATCAATTCGTTTTTAGTCATCATATATTTACTCTAAAAATAACTAACAAAATATAGACATTAAATGAGAAGTAAAAATTAAAAGAATAATATGTCACTAAAAGACTTGATTTGTAACGATTATCAAAATTTAATAAAAGTTATAAATGTCATCCGGTTAATAACAACATTAAATCGTCTGTCAATAAAAAATGTGAAGAACAATTGGACAACACATAGTTTGGATTTAGAGGTGGATTGGGAACAAAAGAGGAATTGTGCGCAATGGTGGTACTATTACAAAAATGAAGAGATTATAATGAAAGCGTATTCTTATCTAATATAGATTTTCAAAAGTATTTGACACAGTTCAACCTGGTAAGCCCATACATGCATTAAAACACATAAACCTAGATACCAAGATATTAATTTAATAAAAAATCTACTAAAATCAAACAGCGGTCATGCGGGTGAAAGATGAGACAAATCAAGCAGAAATTCTAAAAGGAATCAGCCAGAGATGTTTGTTGTGATGTGAAATGTCACCACAATTATTTAATGTGTACTCCCAACTACTATTTTAGGAGACACTATGGGAGAGAAGTAAGGAATGGAGTGAGCATCATTAATAACAAAAAATTTGCATACTAAACCCCAATTATGACAGAAAATATAGATGATTTACAAATTCTTATATAAATCATTAACAGATAAAGCAAAAAGATAGGACTAAACTAAACAGATAAAAGTCAATGTTTACAAATAAGAAATTGAGTATGGTTATTAGATTGAGATCGTCGAATGTTATGTATGGTTGCAACTGCTCTATGGGGTAGAAGCTTGGACCCTGAAAGCCAAATCTGTAAACAAATTAAAGGCATTCGAAATGTGGCTATATAGGCGTATTCTTAAAATTCCTTGGACTGTAAAAGTCTCAAACGAATTGTCTATCTGGACATCGTATCTGGGCCACATAGTTCCAAACGATAAATACTCTCTTCTACGCGTCATCATGCAAGGAAGAGTAGAGGGAAGAAAAGTCTTGGGAAGAGAGACAAAATCTTTAAATCTCAAAAAGAATATCTAAAGTCAAATTTAACACGATTTCAAGCCTTGTAGTGAAATTTTGTTTCTTATTACAATACCGGATCCTGGAAAATTTTAAATACATTAAATTAAATCTCTCGTAAATTATAAAGCCTATTCTTAGATTAAAATAACAGACTTCTTAGTATTATGATATGTAGTATTGTGATAATGTATAGGTGTCAGTATTCTTTTAAAAGAGATTTATAGATTGGTATATAAATTTCACGGTCATGTTTCATACGGTTTTATCTTTCATACAAACATTAAAAACCTTAAAAAGTTTCATTTTACATACAATTAGCACGTTGGCTCTGAAAATGACCTATAAATATGCATTGTTAAAAATCGTATAGATTTATCAATTTAAAATGTTCTTTGTCGTCTTGATTATTTATCTCAATTCGTTCCTAATTAAGCATATGTTGTCCACAAGGTACCTCTCTCATTTTTTAATTACTACTTTTTTTTACCTTTTTGCCATAGTTTTATTCATTTTCTTTATTCATATCGATTTCACTCATAACGAATATTGGGTAGTTTATTGTTTCATGAAACTTTCTCCTTATATGTCCGTATCATACAAGTTGTCTAGTTATTATAGCGTATATAATGTCGTATGTTAATTCCATTTTATTTAACAACAAAATACTAAAAACTTTGTTTTCAAAACTTTCACCAAATTAATTGTATCTTATCACTACAGCTGTTTCGGCAGAGTGCCTTTCTCAAGTCTCAAGTTTCTCGAATCCATCAATCATCTATTGCATTTATTATCAAGATTTTGAAGCAGCTGTATTCCATTAGTCCATTTTTGTTGCTTTTTGTCACTGTTTCTTTTTTTTTCTTTATTGTCATCATTACGTAGCGCTACAACACTGAGTGGGTCTTCGCTAACTACAACTTTTTTCCAAGTTGATCGATTTTCCACGAATCTTCAATGAAATGTTAATTTTCTAAGATATGATTGGATGTTTTCTCTCCATTGTATACTGAGACGCCCAAGTGGCATTCTTCTGTGCTAAGTTTCTTCCATACCAGTTTTACAAGTTTGACATCTTGGCGTCTATGCATGTGTCCGATCTACCTTAAGCGATTTATTTTCCTGAACAATATCGTTATAAGAGCTTTCTTTATTCAGTATATGTTCTTATTCTATACGGATTTGTAGTGATATAATAATGAGGTTAAAAAATTTTAGAAAAATTATGCTCTGTATTTCTTTAGTGACATTATTATTAACCGTGATTATTGATCTAAGATATTTAAAGTATTCCATACTTTCGAAATTGAAGTTGTTGACTTTATTATTTTATCTAGATGTATTGAATTGCTCTCTTCTTTTGATTCGCTTGTATTTGGTTTTCATTTTGTTGATTTTAAGTGAAACATTTTTCGTACTCTCTTCACTTTGTTAATGTCGTTTGCGGACGGGAGAGAGTTTCTTATGAAATCAATATCATTAGCATATGCTAGGAGTGCTTTGTACCTTGGTCCATTAATGGATTGCATCTTAAATATGCGTTATTTCTATTTTAGTAAGCTGTTCATAAATTTTTTGAATATTTAAATCGAGAATCTGTATTTATTCGACTGATTTATAACACAGTTTCTTGGCGCCTATTTTAATCTCTGTTTTTTTGGTTCGGTTATCATTATTACAAAGATTTTTCGGGATATCGACATAGGGAACTCGATGGTATGTCCTTAACGTTTCCATAACCAACGTTCGAATATTTGTCTTACTGTAAAGTCATGACGATTTTACTAGGAAATATAGTGCTATTTAATAATATTAAAGTTCAAGCAACAATTCCTATATGCCTTAACTTGGTACTGATATCTCTGCTCCCCGATCCCAGGTAGCAGTCAAGAAAACATTAAAACTGCTACACTCATGTTTCCTATTATCCAACGATTAGCCAGTCCAGGACTATACGCCTTATTATAGTACTGATATTGCTTCTGCCCCTCATAAGTGAATCCCCCTCATCCATTGTATTTCTTATACTTTCATTTCAATCCCTTCCAATCAAGATTTTGAAGCAGCTTTGCTCCATTAGTCCATTTTTGTTGCTTTTTGTCACTGTTTCTCGTTTCTCTTTATCATCATTGTTACGTAGCGCTATAACATTGGGTGAGTCTTCGCTAACTTTTCTCCAGTTGGTCGATTTTCCACGAATCTGTAATCAAACGAAATGTTAATTTTTTGAGATATGATTGGAAGTTTTCTCTCCATTGCATACTGAGACGCCCAAGTGGCATTCTTCTGTGCTAACTTCCTTCCATACCAGTTTTACAAGTTTGACATCTTGACGTCTATGCATGTGTCCTATCTACCTTAAGCGATTTATTTTCCTGAACAATATCGGTATAAAAGCTTTCTTTATTCAGTATATGTTCTTATTCTATACGGATTGGTAAGCGATATGATAATGAGGTTAAAACATTTTTTTTATTATTTTTCTTTCATATATTCGTAGTTCTTTCCTATTTTGTCCATGATTCGCATCCATGTATTAAAATAGGTCTAAAGTTTGAATTATGCTCTGTGATTCTTTAGTGGCATTATTGAAGTTATATTTCTATAGGCACGGTCGGCGTTGGAAATTTGCACGGGAGTGAATCTGTGAAACCATTACATATGTAAGATAATGAGTAAGAGAGAGACATAAGATATATTTTCTCTCTCTTCCTACCTCGGGAATAAAAATGTTCCTTTTGTATATATATTTAATATTATAAATATATTATATTATATTATATAATGTTATATACTTATATAATATAATATATATTAATATTATTATTTATGTGATATGTTTTGTATTATTTATTAAATGTTCATAATTATTTTAGGCTTTTGCATTTCAAAATAATCACTGTATGACAGACAACTGTCAATTTTGAAATCCGTTAGTATCATGTCTAATTGGCAAATCTTTTACGTGTTTGGTTCATACGCTGGTGTACGTGAGTTCGAATCCCAATATGAATTTCCTTTTTTTATTTTTGAAATATTTAAAAACCTCACGTTAATGTTATTAAATATATGTAATATACGCAAAAATACTAAATTTTAAAATTAAATGAAAATTTACAACATAATCCGAGTTGTTGGTTTTTTATTTTTATCTTCGTAAAGTAAGTTATGTATATTGGCAGTTTTAAATACTTATGAATATTGCATTTTAATTTGTATTGTATTATTATATTAAATTATGTTGCAGTGTATTGTATTGTCATTTTTATATTAATAACAAAATAAACAATACATTTTACTGCAGAGTATGCGTAAAAAAATTTTTTTGCATTCAACTCCTTTTATACATATATCAAAATAAAAATATATATTTTCATTAAAATATTGATACAATCCTTTATTTACTATACTCCTATTACAGGTCAAATGTTTATATACAGCAAACGATGCACCATATACCTATATACCTAATTATTTTTCTCTTTCTGCTCTCTCTTACCTATAGCATTAAATATGTAAGGATTGTGCAGATTGACTCCCATATAAATTTGTAACGGCGAACGCGTGTATAGAAGTATAACTTCTACCGGCAGTCCCACTGGACTGCCACACCCGTTTCTTTTATTAACCACGATTATTTATCTAAGATATTTAAAGTGTTCCATATTTTCAAAATTAGTAGTTATTAACTTTAATATTTTATCGAGATTTATTGAATTGGTCTCTTTTGTTGATTCGCTTGTATTTGGTTTTCATTTCGTTGATTTTAAGTGAAACATTTTTCGTGCTGTCTTCACTTTATTGAAGTTTTTGGACGGGAGAGTTTCTTATTAGAGTTATGAGATATATATCATTAGCATATGCTAGGAGTGCTTTGTCCCTTGGGCCGTTAATGGAGTACTTCTTAAATAGGCGTTATTTCTATTTTAGTAAGCTGTTCATTAATTTTTTGACTATTTGAATTGAGAATCTGTATTTTATTCGACTGTTTTATAACACAGAGTTTCTTGGAGCATATTTTTATCTTTGGTTTCCCGTATCATTATTACAGGGATTTTGCTGGATATCGACATAGTGAACCTGGTGGTATGTACATGATGTTTTCATAACCAACGTTCAAAAATTTTTCTTACTGTAAATTCATGATTATTTTACTAGGGAATATATTGTTGTTTAATAATAATAAAGTTCAGGCAATAATTCCTATATTCTCGGTATATAACTCGGTAATGATAATTCTGCTCCCCGATACCAGGTAGCAGTCCCGAAAACAATAAAACTGCTACACTCATGCTTCTCATTATCCAACAATTAGCCAGTTCAGAACTATACGCATTATTATGGTACTGATATTGCTGCTGCTCTTCATAAGTGAATAGAATATGCAAGGAAGGTTTTGACAATTTAATAGGATTTTGTATGTTAGAATATCTGAGAAAGTAAAGAATATCTATTTGCTATCCGGATTTAATCCATAAATTAAATAATAAAATGCTATAAAATAATGCTAGTAGCAGCAAAAAAAGCGGTCTAATAGTCACTAATGAGAAAATCAAATAAATGTTCTTTAACATACAAAAGAGAGGATCTAGATTAGGGCATAACGGAACAATAAAGCCATATAATTTTGAAAGATTGCAGCGTCTTAGATATCGTAGGTAACGTTGTTACATAAGAAATAAAAGGAAATATTCAGGTAGCTAACTGATGTATATGTATATATAACCCTCTTTTAAATCCAGAAGTCTAATTCGAATCCATAAAATTAGGGTATATAAAATAGTGAGCAAACCAGTGCTAATATGTGGAGACGTGACGAGAACGTATTAATTAGACCAGGATTGCTAGAAAAGCCATCAGAGGTATTTTCCGACTTACAGAGATCCGAGTACTAACCAATACCGAACAGAACTAATTCCAAGATCAAACACATATATAAAGATAGCAACGTCGTACAAGAAACTAAATCTCAATGCTAAAGTTGCGCTGGCTTTATCCAAAGACTATAATAACTGCATTTCCATGTTAAATTGGGAGGATGCCCCAAGAGAAAAAAATGTCCTTAGGACTTCCACAAATGAAGGGGGAGGTAACATATGGTCAGATTTAGGAATAATGAGACTATCTACCGACCCATCATATTTATCAACACCTGCTATCCTACCTACAATCAATACTTATCTGTTGTGGACTATCAAATCAATTACATATAATCAAACGAACTAGGCTTAAAAAAATTATCCTAGAAAAGGCACTTCAGAAATATTGACATAAATTTTAAAAACGCCATTTACGTGGCTGTATTTTCAAAAAGGCAATAGAATCTTGTTGCGTTCTGACTATACGATGACGATGATCTTTATATAGAAAATATAGAAAATAAAAGCAAGAGAACTATAATTATGAAACGACAAGATTACGAAATGAAAAGATTATATAAATCCCTTATATTTACACAGACTGGTTTACAAAAGGTAACCGAATGAGCATAAAAACACAGCTGTTTTAAAAACTTAATATTATTAGACGAATTTAGGATCAATTTCACTCAAAATATGATATGCTAAAATATGATATGACAGAAAAAAAGGCAATGACTTTTACAGCTGATTGCCACATAAATATCAATGTAAATATGATAATTGAAATATGAAATCCAAATATGATGATTTTGCCACAGCATATGAATATTGTCTCGTACTGTTATATAGCAATTTGTTGTCACATTTTAACCTGTTTATTTCCTTATTATCCATATATGAGTTGTAAACCGATATTACAAGCTCATTTACTTTTCACAAAGAGACTATATAAGTACAGTTATTACTAAACAAATCTGACTCGAAATATCGTCTATAAGTAACAGTATGCAAAATTTAAATTTTTATGGAGTTCAAAGTAAAAGCCTTCACGGAATTTGAAGTTACAATAAGACCACCGCAATCGAGCGTACTCTTACTCTGGATAATGAATAATTATTTAATCGGTTAATTCTTCAATCACCCGTTCAATATGATGTTTGTCAAATCGGTCATTTTTAGGACCAACTATTCTACTTATGTCTATAAATAGTAAGGACATATCTACAGATACACACACTCTACTTTACTTAAGCTTATCAGACATATACGCTTAACACAAATGTGACGTATTTCTACTGCAGGAAGCAAATAGAGGGCCAAACATAGGGTATTTGGTATTAAGCTAATCCCTGAAAATAACGAAATAAACATAATAAATGCCGGCAAAGAAGCAAAGAAAAACTTAAAATAAGAGAGGACAAAATCAGTCAGCTGAGGAAACCTTTCAACGATGTTGAGTTTGGATCCACTATCCACGTATATTATGAACAATATTTTGGCTCCTGACTGAGGATCTAAACACAAAACTAATTATAAAATTTGGACAAAAAAATACAACAGTGGCTAATATCCAAAGTCTGTAGACAAGCAAAGTAAAGACAAAGTTGTTGCCTTGCTTAAACCTGACAAAAACCCCAACGACCACAAAAGCTATCGGCCAATATATCTATTTATTTTTTCACCTATACACAATACTTCTGCATATGATCCTTAATATAAACCGATAATAGAAGGAAAACTTAAATTTAAAGATAAAAGTGGCTATATATGACAGGGTAGATCATGTTCGCCACACATACTAAATCTTGCCCAACACAACGAGGACGGATATAAAAAATATCAGACATGAGGAGTGGTATTTGTCAATCTAAATTCTGCTTACGACACCTTAAATTAAAGGACATTTCTCCAAAATCTATGTGATATCCCCTTAGGTAATAGAACAACAAAAGATTTTCCGTATCACTCAATGGTAAGAAAAGATGAAGATTGAAAACGTAGAAGAACGGTCTCCTTTGGGGTACCGTAATGGCACCTACACTGTATAACATTTACACAACCCATAACAGTAAATACTAGGACTTTTATTATGTAGACGATACATCTATTGTTGCAGAACCACAAACTTTTGTTGCTGAAGTGGAGAAAGATCTAAATTATATCTTAAACACAATAAAAATAGATTATAAATTAATTTTAAGCCAAACCCTGGAAAAAGTCAGGTGTGCTCCTTCAATGTCCCTAACAGAGACGCTTTCACAAATTTGAACATATACCTGAACCAATAGTGTCATGAAATCATTAAACACACTTTGTAATTTACAGAACTTTGTTTAAAACTAAATGGCAAACTAGAACCAGAAAAATAGTATTCTCCGCGAACTTGTCAGCTAAAAACGGGAAGCACATCCTTTCACTCTTAAAACGTAGACGCTTAAACTCTATGCTTCTGCTGCCAAATATACCTAGCTTGTATGGGTGACATCAATACATACTTGACACGTAGATTTAGCTACAAATTAGTCAGCCAAATTAAGCGGATATTAAGACTCTCATCCATACATAAGCTCTACAATATCGTAGTTATCAATCCACCTAATATCCGAAGATAAGTAGCTAGAGAACAAAAGAAACAAAGTCTAGATTCGTAACATTCACTCCTCGAATAACAACCCATTTTATGACTAGAATCGAGGAAAAACTGGCTAGATCAACACATCTGCAAGATATACAAAAAAAAAATAAGCTGCTTCTCGCCATCTGAACCCTCAAAAGAAACTTCCTTATGGTAGTTATCTTCCTTAAATCTGCCAGGAAGACTCTTGCCTGCAAACAGCGGTTAACCTGTGTGAATCTGGGGTGATAAAAGATTCATTACACTTTCTTCGTTGACTTTGCCATTCAAATCGCTCTTTTCTGAAGGGACAAGGTTTATTTATTTAAACTCAACATGTAAAGTACAGTCAGTAAGCTATTACTTATAAAGATCATTGCAAATTTAACACTAGCTTCACTTATATTGACTACATATTACCCCTAAATAGGAGATAAAACATTCAGAAGTATCTAATATGGGTGAAGTGGTATAATTCTTGTTAGATAAATTAAGCATTCTTCCCTTTTTTGTGCACTACTATCCATTTTTACACAAAAATATCTATTTAAGCAAATAAATATTTATTTTGAGATAACCTTCTATCCAGAATTATATGTAGTACACAGATAAAACCAGAAATAAAATAATAAAAATCTGTATACAAGATATCATAAAACATTGGATGAAATAAAAAAAGTTCTTACTTATCGAATTCTTAAATAAAACGTATGAAGACATACTCACGTTAACAAAATACATTAGGAAATTTCCGCATATGAAAAAAATCCAATTTGGTAACGAAATCCTTTTGTATCTATAAAGCTATTTTTAGAAAAGCACGTACCTACCAAAAACAGGTAGTTGATAGTATACATATCTGTTACACACTGTAATGCGTATGAACGATAACAAAAATAAGGAGTCCATATCAACCGTTCAGACTATACGCGAGAAGTATACAGCTTAATGGCAGAGTTGCCAAACTATCAGAGCTTACTTAAACCGATATACCTATGGTTCCAATATACAGTGAAAAAGATCTGAACGACCCCTATAAGATATACACGTGAACTATGCAATATACATTCATGATACAGGGGTACTGAAGGGCTCCACAAAATTTTTAAAAATTATGAAACTATACATGTTGACGAATCGACAGAGCCAATATTATGGAATGGTCAAGTGAGCTCCGTATATCGGTATCCACTTGACCACGGAGCTCAATTGAACCTGAATTTTAACATGGGCGGAGTTCACTTAATGCCGTAGATATATATATATATATATATATATATATATATATATATATATATATATATATATATATATATATATATATATATATGTATATTTTCTCCCAGCGTATGAAGTGAGCCACATATCAAAAGAAACTGCGGTAGAAGTGAGGTCCTGTACAAAGTGAGGTCCAGTATATGGACCTCACTTAGTCAATCAATGTAAGACTTTTTCGTAGACATGTACTGATAGCAAAAACTGTTTTTTTACAAAAAAAAGTGGGACCTCATTTTGTATGGTCCACATCAATTTTTAGTTCAGAGATTTTCCGCATAGAGGCGCTGACTTTGGCGTATATTTTCTAACCATGTATATTCTATGCCCTGTTGAATAACTTACGATACACATAGTGAGGACCATACAACTGGCAACATCTGTTCAACCCATTTTAAAACAGTGGATCGTCGCATAAATTCAAATAGTACAAAAATGTATAATACTGTAATGAATTTTATTTAACTGCTTTCTTTATTTAATTTATAATGTCTTTATTAATTTATTATATTGTTCTTATTCTAGTTTATTAAAAAGCACGATAATAAGTTTATTAACCACTAATTAATACATAATTTATTTTAGGCGAACGTAACAATTAAAATCGCGGCCGCGGGTCGTCAGATATTAACTGTTCCTCCATATAAAAATGTTTTATTTATATACATAAATCGCCGTTATCTCGAAAACTCTAAAACCTTCTTGAGTAGACTGGACGGCGAAAACGGTAAGGGCAAACTGGATTTCCCATCGACTCGCCTCGAACTTTGTTTTTATAGCATCATGTGTCAGGTAGAAATGACCTAGAAAAGACTCGAATGAATAGCATATCAGTAATAAACACATTTACCGTTTTTTGGGTCAGAATTTATAGTAACATTGCCCCCCTCTTAAAAGATGGTTCCTCCTGGAACCTTGTCGGGACTAGAACTGGAACGGTATGCTGGTATCGGCAACTGGACCCTCTTTTACAACTTCCAGTTGTATAAAAATGACAAGGGACGGTTTTCTCTCCGCACCAGTAACTATGCGGATTGCAACAGACTAACACCTGGACTTCGGTGTCTTTGAAGATCTCCTCCACCATATTTCGGATAACCCTCCAATCTAATTGGCGGCACTCCAACTTTGGCATGGCTAACTTTTGCACGTCGGACTCTAGTATGTGCTCTCTCAATTGAAGTAAGGCTTCCCATACATCTCGGTAGGTAGGTTGGTCACGGGCAGTGTCTTTTGTTACCAGGTAGAAAAGGTAACGTGATGCATCTTGGAGTTTCAAGGTTTTACCGGGAGCTGGCACTTGGCATTGAAGTTCTGCAACTCGACCAAACTTCCTTCGAAAGACGGATGCCAACCCTGATGCGTCTTTGATACTGGCCGGGATGGTAAGGGCCAGCGAGTGGTCATGGAGAGCGCGAGTAGATCTTGCTTTTCTTCAGTGGTAACACCATGTCTTGCTTTACCGGTACCTCCATAGGCACTCATGAATTCCTCAAACGTGAGGTCAGACACATCTTGGACTTGGTTTACTTCCACTTCTTCATCTACGTCGTGGTCACCTTCGAAAGACGCCAGCCGGTTATGGTGTACTATCATCGGCTTTCCCCTCGGAATCTTGCTTATTCAGTAGATGACATCGTTGATCTTCTCCATGATGAGGTATGGACCTTCCCAAAACTGCTGCAATTTGGGAGAACAACCTTTTCGTTTCTTGGGATTATACAGCCATACTTTGTCGTTCTTCTTAAAGCAACCCTTTTCGGCTTGTGTATCGTACCGTTTCTTCATTCTGTCGCTAGCGATCTGAAGGTGGGAACGGACCAACTCATGTACATCGTCCATTCTTCTTTGTAATTCAATCACATAATCTTCACCTGCTACATCTTCTCCAGGTCGACACCCAAACTCTAGATCACAAGGTAGTCGCATTTCGCGTCCGAATAGGACTCTGGCTGGTGTCTGGCCTGTTGATTCGTTAACAGCAGATCTGTAGGCCATTGTGAAGAACGGGAGATATTGGTCCCAGTCTCGCTGATGATCGGACACCATCTTTGTCAAATACTTGCCGACTGTCCTATTCATCCGTTCTACCATACCATCAGATTGCGGATGATATGCTGTAGTTCTTGTTTTCTTCATGCCTAGTCTATCACATATTCCTTGGAATAGATCGCTTTCGAAGTTCCTGCCTTGGTCACTATGTATCTCCAAAGGCACTCCAAATCGGCTGATATATTCTTGGATCAACTTAACTGCAACGGTGGCGGCCTTCTGGTCTGGAAGTGCGTAAATCTCGACCCACTTAGTAAAGTAATCCATTACTACCAACATGTACTTGCCTCCATTTTCACTTTCTGGAAATGGCCCAGCAATATCCAAAGCTATTCTTTCATACGGGCTTCCAACATTATATTGTCTCATAGGAGCTCTCCTTTTTCGGTAAGGCCCGTTACTCGTAGCACAAATAGTACATTTCTTACACCAGTCTTTTACGTCGTCGGAACTGTTCATCCAATAAAACCGTTCCCGAATTCGCTGAAGGGTTTTCTTTACACCAAAATGCCCTCCTGATGGACTGTCGTGTAACTGACGAAGTACTTCGGCTATTCTGCTCTTTGGGATCACCAACTGTCTTCTCTTCTCTGAACCGTCATCATTTTCCAGGACTCGTTTGAGCAAGCCATCTTCCATGATAAATGAGTCCCACTGGGCCCAATACGTCTTAACTACTGAGCATAGGTTTGATATTTCTTGCCAAGGTGGTCGACGGTTTTCCTCTTTCCATTTTCGAATTTTCTGTATAACTGGATCTCTTTCTTGTTCTTCTCTGATCTTAGTAGGCGTCCAGTCGTCGTTGACCATCGTTGTTCTTAGCAATGCTGCTTCCTTGGATTCCGTTTTGTTGCAGTGGGAACACTCTGCTGGGCATGGCCTTCTGGAAAGAGAATCAGCGTTTCTGTGGCTAACTCCGGCCCGGTGCTCAATCTTAAAATCGTATTCTTGGAGTCGTTCGATCCACCTGGCTATCTGACCCTCTGGATTCTTAAACTGCATCAACCATTTAAGGGCGGCATGGTCGGTTCGGATTAGAAACTTCCTACCATAAAGGTATTGATAGAAGTGCTCTACTGATTTTACTACTGCTAGAAGTTCTCTTCTCTTGACACAATAATTCCGCTCAGGTTTTGAAAGAACTTTACTGAAATATCCGAGGACTCGTTCCTGTCCTTGAATCTGAGACAGCACTCCTCCAATTCCCACATTACTTGCATCTGTATCTAAGATGAACTCTCCTTCTGGCAGTGGATACCCTAAAATTGGTGCTGTTATTAAATGCTTTTTCAAGGTCTCAAAGGCATTCTTTCAGTCTGTATCCCAGCGGTAATCTCTTGCTTCCTCCGTAAGTCGCGTTAATGGTTTAGCGATATCTGCAAACTTCTTAATAAACCTCCGGTAGTAAGTACATAGTCCAAGAAAACTTCTCACTTGATGTTTGTCAGTTGGTTTTGGGCATTCCTTAATGGAATCGATTTTTCCCTTATCCACGGCCACTCCTTCTTTACTGACTATATGACCCAGATAATTGACTCTACCTTGAAATAGCTTTCACTTCTTGGGGTTTAGCATCAATTGGGCAGCTTTAAGTCGATTAAAAACGTTTTCTAAATTCCTCAAATGATCTTCGAATGTCTCCCCCAAGACGATTATGTCATCTAAATAAACCAGGCATGTTTTCCAAGATAACCCTCTCAACACATTTTCCATAAGCCTCTCAAATGTCGCAGGAGCATTACAGAGTCCAAATGGCATAACGTTGAATTGCCACAATCCAGATCCTGTGGTGAAGGCTGTCTTTTCTTTATCTACTGGGTCCATTTCTACCTCCCAGTATCCATACTTCAAATCCAAAGTAGAAAACCATTTACTTCCAGCCAATGTGTCCAATGTGTCATCGATCCGAGGCAGAGGATAACTATCTTTCTTGGTAACGTTGTTCAGCAAACGGTAATCCACACAGAACCTCGTCGTTCCGTCTTTCTTCTTAACCAGGACCACCGGAGAGACCCATGGGCTCGTAGAAGGTTCTATCACCCCGTATTTCTTCATTTCCTGAACAATCGTTTCAGCTTCCTCTCTTTTCGCCTGTGGTAATCGTCGAGCTGTTTGACGAATTGGCTTAGCATTACCAGTATCAATTTTATGCTTAACAACGGTAGTTCTTCCCGTCTTTCCTCCTTTCGGTACGAAAATATCACGATACCGCCGAAGAAATTCCCTTAATTTCCTTTTCTCCATCTGATTTAGAGACTGTCCTGCAACTGCAACCATTTGGTCGAATTTGTCGTTGGAATTATCAGATGTTGTCGTCTGACGGATTATGGATGTCACAGGTACACAAGTTCCTACTTTTGTCTCTTTCTTTATGGTCACTGGGTAGTCGTTGACATTGATAAGTCTCACAGGAATTTCCTTAGCCGAAGTCACCAATTCCTTTCCAATTATGATTCCACGGCCAACCTCATCGTCGTGGTTCCAAGGCTCCATCATAACAGGTCTCCCTTCGTCCACAATTCCCTGTAGCCGCGCTACTATGATCGTTTCGCTTCTCGCAGGCACGATTGTATCTTCTGTAATGGCTGCTTGCATAGTGTTGTCATTATGTGGATGGAGAAATACCTCCTCGTTGCCAACTTTGATTACCTTATTCTTAAAATCCAATTGGAATCCATGCATATTCATTACGTCCATTCCTAATATAACATCCTCTTCGATGTCAGCAACTATAACAGTATGGACGAGCTTTTCTGCTCCAATTCCCAATTGTACCTGGATTTCTCCATGAATGTTGGTCCGAAGTCGCAACCTCGTTGGTAACAGTTTCTTTCGGCTGTTTATAACTGTCGGGCGTATAATGGTTCTGGTCGCTCCGGTATCCACCAACAACGTATGCTTTTTACCATTTATGTCTCCATCTACATATACACTATCTTCACGACATTTCAAAGAAGCTATTAGTATGAGAGGGTCTTTGGAAAAGTTCTGGGTCGAAGCTGCCCCCTAAGGCTGACCCGTTCTAGTTTTCCTGATGGTGAGTTTCTTGATTTGCGTCGTACCTAGGGTGCTTACAGGAGCTTCGTACGTGTACTATTTCGCCACAATTCCAGCATCTGATGGTCTTCGTTTTCTTGTATGTCATGCTTTTTATCATATTAACGAGCTGGTCAAGTTTATCTTCATCTCCTTCCTCTTTTACAGTTCTAACTTTACTGTACCCGCCAGAGGCCTGCGTAGCTGACTCGTATTTGAGGGCGGCGGATAAGACATCAACCAGCGTTTTGTGACGAGCTAATCGCAGTGTTCTCTGCATTTCATGATCACGCAGACCATCAATAAACGTTTGAACGGCCAATTTTTCCATCATGTCTTCGGGAGCTGTTTGATAAGCATATGGTACTAATCTGGCAATATCTACCTCATATTCTTGAAGAGCCTCATCTTTCTTCTGTCTACGATTTTTAAGCTGTGACTGATATACATGCTCCAAATGTTCGTGGCCATATCGCATATTTAACCTCTTCTTCAGTTGTTCGAAATCATCGGTCTCCTCTACGGCTATGGTCTGAAGCACATCTAAGGCATCTCCTCGAAGAGCGATAGTCAGGTTTACAGCCTTTTCTTTTTCAGACCATCCATTTGCTCTTGCGGCTGATTCGAACTGTTTCATGTAGTTGTTCCATGATGATTTTCCGTCGAAAGTTGGGACTTTCACATGGACAGAACCTCCACTTCCTTCAAATTTCGGTCGTGTTTCCAACTTACATTTCGTCTCGTCTTCTTTTGTCTCCACTGTAATTGGATTGTTTCCTCTCTCTGCTGTCCCGGTTTCCTCCATCTTCCTTTCCATCTCTTTAATCTTTTCTTCGAAGGCCGACATATCGGCAGCAACTTGGTTTTTTAACGAAGACATTCTATCGTCGAGGGCAGACATCTCAGAAGTTACTTTAGAGATTTCCAAAGAGATATTAACAGAGACTTTGCGTTCCAGCGAAGAAATCTCGTTAGAAACTTTGTCTTCCAAAGAAGCGATGTCGCCGGAAACTTTGTTCTCTAATGATGCGATGTCACCAGAAACTTTCGAAATATCACCAGAAACTTTGTTCTCTAATGATGCGATGTCACCAGAAACTTTGGCTACATCACCAGAAATTTTCGAAATCGACGAGAGGACAGCATCTTCAAATATATGTCTCTGGATCTAGTCCTTCTTCTAGCAAAGCGTTCTTTAGTCGTTGGACTAACTCAGCCTTTTTTCCGGTAGTAATTCTCTAGGTAATTCTAAAGGTAATTCTCTATCCTCGAGATGTCTTCTTAAATTCGTCACTGTGAGCTCTTAAATCGTCGTCATTTTCACGATTTAAAAATATTCTCTTCGGAACAACACGTTATGATTGATTACTATAAGTCTAATTTACTTTGATTTCACTTCCGACACCATTTTTAATGAATTTTATTTAACTGATTTCTTTATTTAATTTATAATGTCTTTATTAATTTAATATATTGTTCTTATTCTAGTTTATTAAAAAGCACGATAATTTATATAAGTTGATTAACCACTAATTAATACATAATTTATTTTAGGTGAACGTAACAATTAAAATCGCGGCCGCGGGTCTTCAGATATTAACTGTTCCTCCATATAAAAATGTTTTATTTATATACATAAATCGCCGTTATCTCGAAAAGTCTAAAACCTTCTTGAGTAGACTGGACGGCGAAAACGGTAAGGGCAAACTAGATTTCCCATCGACTCGCCTCGAACTTTGTGTTTATAGCATCATGTGTCAGGTAGAAATGACCTAGAAAAGACTCGAATGAATAGCATATCAGTAATAAACATATTTACCGTTTTTTGGGTCAGAATTTATCGTAACAATACGTTAATCCTTTTTGAGAGCGTAGGCGCAAAATTTCGGTCGAATTCTTTTAACCGCATTTATTTTTTTCGAATCGTGAGAAAACTAATAGATATTTTTAAAAAATTTAAACGCAGAATAAAAGACTACATTATTGCCGAGGACAGAAAGTCCCTTATAATAAACAAAAAAGTTTCTTTTGAATGATATATTTAAAATAAAAAATCAGACTAAAATTTTTTTCACCTCTGTGACTTATTAAAATAAATATTATAGAAGTTCTCAGGGACTTTCGATCATAGATAATACAGTAATATTTCATTCTGCGTTTAAATTTTTTAAAAATACTTAATAGTTTCCTCAGGATTCGAAAAAAAAATGAACGCATTTAAAAACATTTCGAGCGAAATTTTGCGCCTGTGTTCTCAGAAAGGCTTAAAATAATATACATTTTTGTAATCAGTATTTCAAAAGCTTTTAAATAAGGTGTCACATGATGTACTTTCCTATTTAGAAAATCAAAGTTATGCCTGTCACCTGAAAAGGTATCGCGTAAAGTTCGAAACATTGACGCTATAATATACTATGATTATTTTAAAAATCGACCTATCCGAGCGTTTTTCTTATGTTCTAAAAATAAATAAGTTATATACAGCATAGTGTTAGCAAATAAATACACGTTTTTTTGTTTGATAATTTTGTCCCTGAGGGCCAAAAGTAATTCTATATTTTTAGACATATCTTCTGTAAATAATACAGGAACTCCCCCTCCTCGTTTTCCCTTTATCACTATTCGCTTGAAAGCTTTCATGAGAAATTTCTCACTCTCGCTGATACAACTATCAAATTATGTAGAGGTTTGATTGTTGATATTAGTTGTGTAGCAATTTACGGTTATTCTTTGTAGTTCACCTACTCTTCGTTTGTTCAGTAATATAAGTTGTACATAACAAATTTCGTGAAGTATTCTAAATGGTTTTTCGTTACTTTGATCCTGTTGTAATATGTTTCGGAATTTTTCTCCTTCAATATTCAGATATGATTTTAATAATGTCAGATCTTCAGCTAGAGGAATAAGCGATGGTTTGTTCCATTTTTTTGCTGTAGATCTTTATTTGCAAGAGTAGAGATCTCATACTGCCATTCACTTGAAATTAGTTCTTTCAAAACTTTTAATTTTTTCATACTTTCACTTTCTGTGCTACAACTTTTAAGTTGTATACTATAAGATACATCAACGCATTCTTTTAATTGTGTGCCCATGTAAGCAGCTAGTGATGGCGCTCCATAACTTTCATTATCAGTATCACATTTAGCTATTATTTTGGTACATTTTACTACAGTATCAAAGTTAATTGGATCTAGTGCACCAAGCAAATTTTTTCATTTATTTTCTTCTTTATTTCGATTAGAAGAGATGCCAGTTGTCTCATTTTTCTTGATGCAACTAGTAGGAACTGTTTATCTCGGTGACTTTTCAAATAATATTCTGTAACAGCACAAATTAAATTATCGGTTGTAGCTGTGAATGATATCATATCTGATCTCATTTTTGGAAATACTTCTTTCCTCAAAATATCACTTTTGGAATATATCGAAAATAAAGATTGTCCTTCTGTTTGAGCATTAATTCTTTCTGTGGTGTCTGTTGTATTATGAGGGCATTTCTTAACACGTTTATAAAGAAATTTTCTTTTATAGAAACCTTTACAAAATTTGTTATTGATATTGTTGCTGGTTCTAGTTCTCCCAATAAAGGTTTTCGCACAGGGACAACACGATCATTGGTACAACTTTTTAGAAAATTTCCCTTGCTTCTGAGTTTATTAAAAAGTATTTTTCTTTTTTTTACTACCAACTGAACAATATGTCGAGAAAATTTAAGAACTTCTGTATCGCAAAAAAGTCAATAGTCTTTTTTATTACATAATCTTTTTTCTTTTGATCTCATTACCTAAAAAAATGGTAAACAGAAAATGTTTTTGATAAATAATAAACATTAAGGATTTTAGAAACTTGTAAAATATTTATGCAAAAAGTTAATTGTATTGTACAGGGTGAGTCAAATTAGATGCAAAGTATGGGGATCTTGTAAACGGTAAACATAGGGAGAAGGTTAAACTGGGGCAAAGTTGCGTAATCAAAAGCGCAATAATTTGACACCAAAAAATGAAGGATATCTTAAATCGTTTTGAAAAAATTCGCAAAAAACCAAAATTTTGCAATTCAGTTTTTATTTATTTTTGGAGTTATTAACAGACTAAGAACAAAATTAATAACACTTTTTTATTGTCGCTTTTAATGCTCTATTAAACCGTTATAAAAATTGGTTCCAAATGAGGGTTCCAAAAAGACGAAAGGTCGGATATAAATTTTTTTATAACGGTTTAATAGAGCATTAAATGCGACAATGAAAAAGTGTACAAAAGCAAAAGCAGACAACCAATATTCAGTATTTAAAAATAAGAGGTTGGGGAAGTGGAACGGTGGGGTTTGACAAATGACAGATGTATGTACCGTAAAAATGTGTCCGCCTTAGATCAAAAATCGACCTGTTTCGTTATTTCCTTAAAATATAATAAATACTGTCAAATATCGAAGTGGACTGTTTTCCTTGGCCCACATTGTAACACATAATAATGCAATATAAATTTCGCATTCCTGAACTTTCACTGTATCCTCCATTTTGATTATTATTTTTCTCAACTAATGCCATTTTCAAAATTCTTGATTTCCTATCCATCTTTAATGTAAATTATTGAAAAATATAAAAGTATTTCTTTGCGCTAGTCTCCGACAAGTCTACCGTGATTTAATGATTAGGTACTAAAATGTTATAAAATTAACAAACAGTACGAGCAAGAACAAAGCGAAATCCTTCTTATAACTACAAGTGACTGAAACATCAAAACAACAATTCTTACTGTGTTATACAGAAAAAGGCGGTAGAAACCACTAATCTCATATTTATCGACAACACTGTATGGTCCTCACTTGATGAGCTGTAAGGAAATATACACGTAAAGTTGTCCTCACTTTGTGTGCATAACTAAAAGATATATACAGTCTCACTTTAACAGCTGCATATAATTGCCTCACTTGGGTGGCAATATACTTGAACAATACGGGACACATACACGTAATTTTTTTTGTGTATATTGGTCATTTTTTAATTGCTATTTACTTGTCAATGTCACTATGAAGAGTTGAAAAGATTATGTCTACGTTTTCTACCGGTCCTCACTAAGTGCGTGTATTGTCAGGACCTCACTTTGATATCTGTGCATAATTATATATATATATATATATATATATATATATATATATATATATATATATATATATATATATATATATATGTATATATATATATATATATATATATGTATATATATATATATATATATATATATATATATATATATATATATATATAAGTATTTAAAACTGCCAATATACATAACTTACTTTACGAAGATAAAAATAAAAAACCAACAACTCACAAACAAATTTTCATTTAATTTTAAAATTTAGCATTTTTGCGTATATTACATATATTTAATAACATTAACGTGAAGTTTTTAAATATTTCAAAAATAAAAAAGGAAATTCATATTGGGATTCGAACTCACGTACACCAGCGTATGAACCAAACACGTAAAAGATTTGCCAATTAGACATGATACTAACGGATTTCAAAATTGACAGTTGTCTGTCATACAGTGATTATTTTGAAATGCAAAAGCCTAAAATAATTATGAACATTTAATAAATAATACAAAACATATCACATAAATAATAATATTAATATATATTATATTATATAAGTATATAACATTATATAATATAATATAATAGATTTATAATATTTAATATATATACAAAAGGAACATTTTTATTCCCGAGGTAGGAAGAGAGAGAAAATATATCTTATATCTCTCTCTTACTCATTATCTTACATATGTAATGGTTTCACAGATTCCCTCCCGTGCAAATTTCCAACGCCGACCGTGCGTATAGAAGTATAACTTCAATATTGCCACTAAAGAATCACAGAGCATAATTCAAACTTTAGACCTATTTTAATACATGGATGCGAATCATGGACAAAATAGGAAAGAACTACGAATATATGAAAAAAAAATAATAAAAAAAATGTTTTAACCTCATTATCATATCGCTTACCAATCCGTATAGAATAAGAACATATACTGAATAAAGAAAGCTCTGATACCGATATTGTTCAGGAAAATAAATCGCTTAAGGTAGATCGGACACATGCATAGACGTCAAGATGTCAAACTTGTAAAACTGGTATGGAAGGAAGTTAGCACAGAAGAATGCCACTTGGGCGTCTCAGTATGCAATGGAGAGAAAACTTCCAATCATATCTCAAAAAATTAACATTTCGTTTGATTACAGATTCGTGGAAAATCGACCAACTTGGAGAAAAGTTAGCGAAGACTCACCCAATGTTATAGCGCTACGTAACGATGATGATAAAGAGAAAGGAGAAACAGTGACAAAAAGCAACAAAAATGGACTAATGGTGCAAAGCTGCTTCAAAATCTTGATTGGAAGGGATTGAAATGAAAGTATAAGAAATACAATGGATGAGGGGGATTCACTTATGAGGGGCAGAAGCAATATCAGTACTATAATAAGGCGTATAGTCCTGGACTGGCTAATCGTTGGATAATAGGAAACATGAGTGTAGCAGTTTTAATGTTTTCTTGACTGCTACCTGGGATCGGGGAGCAGAGATATCAGTACCAAGTTAAGGCATATAGGAATTGTTGCTTGAACTTTAATATTATTAAATAGCACTATATTTCTTAGTAAAATCGTCATGACTTTACAGTAAGACAAATATTCGAACGTTGGTTATGGAAACGTTAAGGACATAGCACCGAGTTCCCTATGTCGATATCCCGCAAAATCTTTGTAATAATGATAACCGAACCAAAAAAAACAGAGATTAAAATAGGAGCCAAGAAACTGTGTTATAAAACAGTCGAATAAATACAGATTCTCGATATAAATATTCAAAAAATTTATGAACAGCTTACTAAAATAGAAATAACGCATATTTAAGATGCAATCCATTAATGGACCAAGGTACAAAGCACTCCTAGCATATGCTAATGATATTGATTTGTGAAGAGGAAAAGTGAAGAGAGTACGAAAAATGTTTCACTTAAAATCAACAAAATGAAAACCAAATACAAGCGAATCAAAAGAAGAGAGCAATTCAATACATCTAGATAAAATAATAAAGTCAACAACTTCAATTTCGAAAGTATGGAATACTTTAAATATCTTAGATCAATAATCACAGTTAATAATAATGTCACTAAAGAAATACAGAGCATAATTCTTCTAAAATTTTTTAACCTCATTATAATATCACTACAAATCCGTATAGAATAAGAACATATACTGAATAAAGAATGCTCTTATAACGATATTGTTCAGGAAAATAAATCGCTTAAGGTAGATCGGACACATGCATAGACGCCAAGATGTCAAACTTGTAAAACTGGTATGGAAGAAACTTAGCACAGAAGAATGCCACTTGGGTGTCTAAGTATACAATGGAGAGAAAACATCCAATCATATCTTAGAAAATTAACATTTCATTGAAGATTCGTGGAAAATCGATCAACTTGGAAAAAAGTTGTAGTTAGCGAAGGCCCACCCAGTGTTGTAGCGCTACGTAATGATGACAATAAAGAAAAAAAGAATCAGTGACACAAACCAACAAAAATGGACTAATGGAGCACAGCTACTTCAAAATCTTGATAAGAAATACAATAGATGATTGATGGATTCGAGAAACTTGAGAATTGAGAAAGGCACTCTGCCGAAACAGCTGTAGTGATAAGATACAATTAATTTGGTGAAAGTTTTGAAAACAAAGTTTTTAGTATTTTGTTGTTAAATAAAATGGAATTAACATACGACATTATATACGCTATAATAACTAGACAACTTGTATGATACGGACATATAAGGAGAAAGTTTCATGAAACAATAAACCACCCAATATTCGTTATGAGTTAAATCGATATGAATCAAGAAAATGAGGAAAACTATAGCAAAAGTTAAAAAAAAGTAGTAATTAAAAAATGAGAGAGGTACCTTAATGTGCTTAATTAGGAACGAATTGAGATAAATAATCAAGACGACAAAGAACATTTTAAATTAATAAATCTATACGATTTTTAACAATGCATATTTATAGGTCATTTTCAGAGCCAACGTGCTAATTGTATGTAAAATGAAACTTTTTAAGGTTTTTAATGTTTGTATGAAAGATAAAACCGTATGAAACATGATCGTGAAATTTATATACCAATCTATAAATCTCTTTTAAAAGAATACTGACACCTATACATTATCACAATACTACATATCATAATACTAAGAAGTCTGTTATTTTAATCTAAGAATAGGCTTTATAATTTACGAAAGATTTAATTTAATGTATTTAAAATTTTCCAGGATCCGGTATTGTAATAAGAAACAAAATTTCACTACAAGGCATGAAAGCGTGTTAAATTTGACTTTAGATATTCTTTTTGAGATTTAAAGATTTTGTCTTTCTTCCCAAGACTTTTCTTCCCTCTACTCTTTCTTGCATGATGACGCGTAGAAGAGAGTATTTATCATTTCGAACTATGTGGCCCAGATCCGATGTCCAGATAGACAATTCGTCTTAACGCTTTTTCGTTTGAGACTTTTACAGTCCAAAGATTTTTAAGAATATGCCTATATAGCCACATTTCGAATGCCTTTAATTTGTTTACAGATTTGGCTTTTAGGGTCCAAGCTTCTACCCCATAGAGCAGTTGCGACCATACATAACATTCGACGATCTTAATCTAATAACCATACTCAATTTCTTATTTGTAAACATTGACTTTTATCTGTTTAGTTTAGTGCTATCTTTTTGCTTTATCTGTTAATGATTTATATAAGAATTTGTAAATCATCTATATTTTCTGTCATAATTGGGGTTTAGTATGCAAATTTTTTGTTATTAATGATGCTCACTCCATTCCTTACTTCTTTCCCATAGTGTCTCCTAAAATATTAGTTGGGAGTACACATTAAATAATTGTGGTGACATTTCACATCACAACACACATCTCTGGCTGACTCCTTTTTGAATTCCTGCTTGATTTGTCTCACTATCTTTCACCCGCTTGACCGCTATTTGATTTTAGTAGATTTTTTATTAAATTAATATCTTGGTATCTAGGTTTATGTGTTTTAATGCATGTATGGGCTTACCAGGTTCAACTGTGTCAAATACTTTTGAAAATCTATATTAGATAAGAATACGCTTTCATTATAATCTCTGCATTTTTGTAATAGTACCACCATTGCGCACAATTCCTCTTTTGTTCCCAATCCACCTCTAAATCCAAACTATGTGTTGTCCAATTGTTCTTCACATTTTTTATTGACAGACGATTTAATGTTGTTATTAACCGGATGACATTTATGACTTTTATTAAATTTTGATAATCGTTACAAATCAAGTCTTTTAGTGACATATTATTCTTTTAATTTTTACTTCTCATTTAATGTCTATATTTGTTAGTTATTTTTGGAGTAAATATATGATGACTAAAAACGAATTGATCAAGAGTAGTGAATCGATGCCAAGAGCCGCTATTCTATGAAGCTACCCTTCACGACGCCATTTTGTGGCGCTAGTTCCGTGACGCTCACCTCAGCATTTTACTGTAGAGAGAAAAAGTAATACAATGCCAGTATAGAAGCTTTGTTTTAAAAATATGCCATAAGGAAAGATATAAAAGTATTCTTGTCATTATATTATATTGCATACTGTATTATTAACAAAATTTTTCATAATACATTCTGATATACGCTTTCTCTTGCCGCTAACGAACAGAAGTTTTTATTAACTTTTCGGTAATATAATTATGTAGGTATTTATATTTTTAACTTCTTACCATAATGCTAGAGTACAAAAGTAGTAATACTCTACTGTATTTTTTTCGTGGGGGTTCTTTTTTTTAACTGTGTGATGGATTCTTGTATTTCAGTTCGTACGATTTGCGTTAATTAATTTAATGATATTTCTGGAGTTACAAGTGTATACTCAGTTTCTGTTGTTCCGTTTATTTATCTGAGATATGTTATTCATTCTTCTCTAGGGATGTACTTAATCTCAATCAATTCTTTGATATGGTTTTTGCCCTCTTTCACATCTGTTTCAAACAAGCATTTTTTTCTTAGCATTTTACTTTTACCTCTTTTAATAAAGTGTGTCTATTTTTCTTTCTCAAAGAGCCTCTTTTATTTTTGTTTATATGTTGGTATTATAATTTTTCAAATTAATTCGACAATATTCCCACTTGATTCTTTTGTTTCAGTTATTTCTCTAGCCTAATTTGACATTTTTTTCCTTCAAATCACCAAATTTTCATAAATTGTTTATATTTCGTTGTAGTAAAATTCCTATTTTCCAATAAGCCTAACATATGCAGCAGCGGTTTCATGAAACCGAAATAATCCAGTTCTGCATAACGTTTTTGCTGATCGATTTACAAATAAATTTTCAAACACATCAAATTGATCATCCTTTTTACTTTCGTATAAGCTCATACGTATCCAAATTAAATTTTCAATTTCCAAAAACTTATGATACCTCCTCAATCCGCAACCCTGCGCCACGGACAATATCTATTCCGGATATCGACATCAGTCTAACAAACCTGTCTCAGTTAGTTTCAAATTGTCGTCAATTACAACCATCTTTTCGGCTGAATTATTCGCAATTCTAAAGAGACAACCCCCTTCTACTTCTTATTAAAAAAGAACTTAAAAACATTTCAAATAAGAACATCCAAGTTACTTAAAACAAAAACATACTTAAAACAAAAAATAATTCAAAAATGACAACAAACTTGGAACAACACTCCATTAAGGCTATACGAAGTTAAGAAACATCCATATCTTTGGAAACCAAAAGTAAAAGACAGAAGAGAGCATGTGATGCTTACCCGTGTCGTCTCCGGTGTAATTAATAAACGTATGAAAAGCCGATAGCATCTTGGTGCAAGTTTCCATGTTCATTAATGTCTCAAACTATTGCGCAATATGTTGCAATATTGCGTAGTTAGCCGGTACGCCCTTATTGTGGCATTGTCTTGAAAAAGAGAATGCCTTTATGGTTTATTTACTTTTGTAGAAATAAAACACAGGTTTTCTAAGAAGAAAAAAAACTCAACTTCAGAGTCTTAGAAAATTCGCAGAGCCCTTCGAGCAAAGTGCTCTAGGGAGCTACCCTAGACGAGTAAAACCATACTGACTTGAGATCCGAAAATGTCCCATATTTAAAGATAAATTAACTTTTATATGAAACTTTTTCATTTCTCAACCAATTAAATTTAATTATAAGTTCCAGAAGGAAGGGCGATGCACATCGAGGTGCGTGATTGGTGGCACCTGATGACACCCGTCTCCGTATCGGCCAGACACGACTTACTCATGGCTATTTACTACAGCGCAAAAATTAACCAGTTTGTGAAGTGTGCAACCATGTTTTAACGGTAAAACATTTTTTAATACAGTGTCCTAAATATAACAGTGAACGACTCAAATATAGCATACTCAACTGCCCTAGAAGAAAATACAGATACCCAAAGAATAATTTCTTATCTTAAAGACTGTCAACTTCTTCATAAGATTTAAAACATACATTGTAATACACATACATACATATTATTATTAATTGTAAACTAATATATATATATATATATATATATACACTATTTGTATCAAGTGTAACATTAATCTAAATACGCTAATGCCTCTTCGTGGTAGATGCGTTTAAAAAAAAAGGTATTTTTATTTGATTATAGATTATATTAGATTTATATTAGATTAGATATTCAGTTTTGTGAAAGCGCCTGTCTTAGACAAATTAAAGGAGCGCTCCTAAGATTTTTCGGGGTTTGGCTTAAAATTAATTCGTAGTTTATTTTTATTATATTTAAGGCATCATTTAGATTTTTTTTCACTTCAGCAACAAAAGTTTTGGTTGTGCAATGTATCGGCTACATGAAAGTCCTAGTATCTACTGGTATCGGTTAATCATTTGTGTAAATGTAATACAGTGTAGGTGCCATTACGCTACCCCAAGCGAGACCATTCATCTGCGTTCTTCATCTTACCATTGAATGATACGAAAAATTTTCTGTTCTGTAGATATACGCGGATAAAACACGTGATGTTTTTATCTAAGGCGATGTCATACAGTTTTGGAGAAATGTCCTCTAATTTAATATGTCGTAAGTGGCATTTAGATTGACAAATACCACCCCTAATACTCGACATCTTTTGTACCCGTTGTTGCTTTTTGCAAAAACAGGTAAGTTATTAAGTACGTTAATAAGTATTACGAATAAAAATAAATAAGCAAGAAGAATATAAGTGATCTATATTTAAACCAGATGACAAAAAAAAAAGAATATTATATAATATACATTTACTTCTAAATTAAATATTAAATTTTGATATATCTGACAGTGAAAGATACAAAAACACAATTATTTAAAGTTGAAATAATGATAGCTTGTACAAGCACAAAGCATTTAAAACAATAAGACCGAACACATTATATGTAATTGTAATAGATATGTTGCCGAGAATCAAGTTACACTAAGGTACCGAAATATTTCTTCTTTTAGTATCTGCCATAAGTGTATCTATGTGTTTATGTGTATCTAAAATATAGTATATAGGATATTGAATTCCCTTCATTTAAAAATCGAAATACTGAAATTAGACAGTAAAAAATTGAAATTTTAAGAATGATTTATAAATTGTTATAATTCAAATTTGACTACTTCATGAAACAAATATTTTATTCGTCATAAACTGTAGCAATCGAAACATCGGAACGTACATTTATAATATAATAAATGTTTCAGTGCCAATGCATTTAAAAAAATACTAGTACATAAAAATGGACCCTTGCCTTTTCAAAGTTTATAATAGACACTAATTTCAGTTTATCTATAATTAAAGCAAGTAATATAAATTACCACCATAAAATATTTAACTACAATAACCAAGTACGTATTTGTGAAATTTCTCGATAACTAAATTAATTGATATTTAAATAAATTTGAAGATCCAAAACGTACCTGCTGTAAAATTTAAAAATCTACGACTAATCAAATTATTGGCAACATCGGAGGAGTTTAGTTGTATACGCAAAGAAATGTATACGGATCCCAAAAGTGTTTTAACCTATTACGGAGTCCACTTAATCCGACGTGTTAGTCGGAGTCCACATAAAGCGCTACCCAGATAATAATATACACGGTGTATATTCGCCTGGAGTTAGTATAATACCGTTTTAGAACGGAGCTTACATTAACCGCTAGATGTATATATATATATATATATATATATATATATATATATATATATATATATATATATATATATATATATATATATATACATCCCACTATCGTTTTAAGCTCTTTTCACGTTGCAGTAATTTAGCATCACCAAGAAATGCTATCATTTTCTATTTATAAGTCGTGTATGTTCGATTAGTGCACCTTTGTAGGCTTGGTACCGTTGTCGGTTTTTCAATAATCCGATTTTTTTATAAATTAAATTTTTTACATCAAACCATCATTTTAACATTGGGAGGTAAAATTACTGTATTTGGTATCATTTTAAAGCCAATAGATGTTGCCAGTGTTAATACTTAAATAATATTTGAAAACATAAAAATATCGATCGGTTTGGGTTATCAAGTTCAAATGAAGACATTGAAACTACCTGCCGACCGGCTGGGGTCAACCAACTAGTTTTTTATAATATCAACGTGCAGTGGTTATATTTATTCAATTTAGATATTTTTTCCCAGAGAGTTGTGTAGAGGAATATTTTACATATTTCAATTTCCAAGCTGTTTAATCGAAGCTATCAGTGAATAGTTTAAGATAAATATTAGATTTTTATGGGATAAGGTCAAAAATATTGGTTGTGATTGGGATGAGAATCACATTTTTAATTATTTAATGTTTAACATTTTGATTTCAATTCAGGAAATCGTTCTCAAAAAACGTTTTTTTTGTACAAAATGTGTATACACATTTTTACATAATTTGTACAATAAACAAGGTTAAATATTGAAAATCGTATCGTTAAATATTAGTTAATTAAAAATGTAATTTTCATCTCAATATCGACCAATAATTGTGGCATAATCACATAAAAAAATAATATTTGACTTTGACCATGCCATAAGAAAGTAGTTAACGGAACCTCGCTAAATAGTTTTAAAAAATCTTACAGAAATTTAAATTCTAAATAGTATGAGGGGTAGCCGACTAAAAATTCGTAAAGACGTACAGTTGATTTTGCTTTGTTTTCTTAAACAATCTTAAAAGGCAAAAAAAAATTTTGCTTATAAAACGTTTTGTATACATTCTAAAGAAAAATAATTTAAATAAAAGTTGTAGACCATAAAAAGTTTTCTATGTAGAGAAATACCAAATTTAAATACATAAATAATTGAGATAATTCCAAAAAACCATAAACTCTAAGATATTATATGTTTGTAGTAATTTATAAATGTTAATAGCTACTTGCAATCATGGCAATTGATGAGTTATTAAAGTGTGCTAAATATCAAGCAGATCAAAAAATATTTTACAATTTATTCAATTTGTTTGTCACAGAAAGCGATTATTTAAACAACTGTACTTGTCCAAACTCGTATGACTCTATAAGTATTTTGTAACTTGCAATCGATTCTTTGCGCTTTCAGTTTTAGGGTATATTAAAAAAACTTTTAACATATTATTAAATTTTTTATTAAAAACCAGTTTGAATAGGGGACTTTTTAGTTTTTAGACCACTTAACGTTTTTTTAGTTCCTTTGACAAGTGAGGATTCGGTTATTTCTTCATATGGGCTATGAACAATTGTCTAGTCAAGTCACTATTAGAGAAGTTACCTATACTTTTCCAGTAGTCATGCAGACGGTTCATTTTAATTGTTCCCATATGGAACATAAGCTCGAGAAAAGTCTTAAATTCTGTTTGTGTTGTCTCTTTCCAAAACGCAATCCTCGATTTTTCTGAACGACTTTGTGCAAGTATTTTGTCAGTCACTTCCACCATTCATTTAATCCACATCGTCCTCGCCCGATGCTTCTAACAATGATTGTAATTCAGCAGTGGTCAATCTACGTTTATGTTCACATCTATCTTTTTTAGATGTCGAAGGCATATTATTTACATCCATTTCTTTATAAATACTATAACTCACTTTTACGAAGGTAATTAACAATAAAAACGTTCTACTGGAAACTATCAACTTACGACTTCCAATACTATAAGGCCACTTGAGGCACAATACGTTTTTACTCAATAATAGTTCCTGTATAAGTAAAATTGTTTTTTAATGTGCTTCATTGGAGCACACTAGATATATTTCAGTTTTTCCATCACATTCTTCAAGTATGTTTTAACTTTTTTAACATTTCTATCGGCCTTTCTACTAGTCATGCTTCTTAAAACTTTGTAACATCTTGTACACTTTCTTCTCTTTGTATTATCTACATCGCTTTGCCTTAGATGGTATTTTTGGGTGTAACTGGTCATGAGGGTTACAACATTTCTTTATTTGTAAATGCCTTCGCGAACTCCAGTCTGAACTCAAGGATAGGTTGTCGCTTTTTTTATTTTCTATTATTTAGCAACTAAGCATTGACTACTGCGGTATTAAATATTAATTCCATTGCCACTTTCCGGTACCACTTCAGAATTTTGCGTATTGGGCTTTGGTAAGAAGCCACTTGATCACTAAAATCAACACTCTTTTTCACCAAGTTATAATCGAGAATAATTTGTGGTTTTAGTACTTGTGTATAATTTTTCTTTTTATTTGATTAAACCAAGATACAACTATTATGTTTTAATGTTGCAAGGATTAAAACTGGTCTTTTGTCGACCCATTTTCCCACTCGTAAAATCAATAATGGGGTTAAATTTCATCGAGAGTAACTGGTTGCAACTTTTTTAATCGAGATTTTAGTTTTACATGTTTTTAGAGTAAAACATGAATAATTCGTTTCTTGAACAATGATTTCAATTCATCGACCAATATTCTAAAATAAGGTGTTATTACGTCGTCCGGAATATTATAAACTGGTTCTCTTTCATAAAGCATTGGAAATATAGTTTACACTCTATATTTAGAAAAATCTTTTACTGCAACTCTTGTTCGACCTAAACTAAATTAATACACAAAACAAATTAATCTATTTTTTTTATAGAAATGCAGATTCCTGTCGGCTTTTTATCAGTGCGACATGAGTCACTGGTGTCTCGTATATCCGGACCTCTTATCGCATTACAAACATAATTCTTAATTAGCAGTGCGGTACAAGATACATTTATGTCGTATAATCTGAAAGCCGTAAAAAGACCATAAGACCGTATATTATAAATAAATATATTTCTAAAAGAATTATCTTGAAACATGAAATAAATACACTAAAAAAGTGCAATATTAAGTGTTATTTAAAAAATGGTATGTCATTCACGACGGGCGTACAGTTAAAAACAAAAGTTTTCAGTGTTCTATTGCTTGATTATTATTATCTGGTATTCTGAAAATGTTGACATTTTTTCCTGGTCTGATCTTCCTCAACTAACGTCATCTTTCTTAATTTGTGGGTTGTGTTGTTCAGGTCTCTTTAAGTGTTTTTGTTGGTATCCATACTGAATGATCTTCTTTAGACAATGTACTAATGTAGTGTTCAAATGTGGCATTGCTTGCGTCATGTAGCGCTGATATTAATTGTCTGATTAGTCGATTATATTTGTGTTCGTCATTAAGATTTCGGCTTCTTGGTCATCTAACTCTTGCTCTTCATTTTTCGACTATTAGTTGTATAATATAATTCGGAGTGTTACTTGTGTTTTCTTGATTTAGAATTGTTAATCGTGTAGCTCCATATGAAATAGTAAAAGATGAAAACGGCAGCATATTCATTCATAAAAAAAGGAAACGCGATAAAGATATCTGAAACAACTGTTTTATGTTATAAGAGATGAAATAGTCCGAAATTGCCAGGTGAACAGGGTACTATAAAGAGGAAGTAGAATTAGCTATGAAACAGCTTAAATGGGGAAAAGAAGTAAGCTTAGACCAAATACCAGCAGGAATTATTCAACTGGGGAAAAAATTAAACGGATAAAAATATTCACTTCATTTACAGAAAAGGGGGTGACCCGCAAAAATTTTAAGAACTTCTTTAATAGCCTCCAATCAACAATTTTCTAATCATGTTTAAAAAACGTACGGAATCCACTGTATATACTAACCCAAACCGTCAATATACTTGTTGTTGCAGTTATGTATTACGATCAACTTAAAGGTTATGCACGACTCCCCTTGTATAGGTACACAGGCATGCACCCGTGCGGGAGTTGTCATAACGTTACATTATGTCACATTTTAACGTTGAATATTTTATGGTCCCCTTTGGATTATAAAACGAATAATCAACTTTTTCTCGCACAGATCCGCCTATGTAACTTTACAAAGCGAGTCGTTTGCTGGGTATTAAAGAAACGTCTATGGCCATCATATAATTTTACGCTATTTCACGTTCTACGACGCATTCCACGTTTGACACACTGTCTTGTTTAGTTTTCTGTCATTTTATTTGTTAAATCCTATCTCATTCTCGTCACAGCGTCAAGGAGCAGTAAATGTGTGCAGTGAACGGGAGGAATATGTTTAACAGTGAACGTTGGAGATTTTTCGAGTCTTTCATATTTTCTTCTTTGAGTGCCTCTCCTATCGGAGATTGGATATCATTAGGCGATTCTAATTTTATTTACTGCTGTTTTGAATAATTCACTCATCACTAACTCATCAGGTGGCCAAAGTGTTTAAGTTTTCTCTTTTTTATATTCAGTATAACTTCTGGATCGTTATGTATTCTACGTATTACCCCTTCATTTGTAATTTTATCCACCCAACTTATTTTTAGTATACGGCAGTAGCACCACATCTCAAAGCTTTCAAGATTTGTAACATTCTTCTGTTTAAGAGTCCATGCCTCAACACCGTAAAGCTAAGTACTGAATACATACTAAGTAGTTAACTAAAAGTGGACGTATGCAAAGAGATGTATGACGTACTCGTATGGTATTCGCTAAATCCTGTCACGTAATATGCCACATACCTCTGTGCGTAAATTCGTTTTATTGCTGCCAGTTTAAGGTGTTATTAGATGCAGCCATGTTGAATTTCTCTCCACTATAGTATTATCTTTGTTAAATCCTATCATTTTAGGCTCCATATATCCTGATTAGACCTATAGGACCCGAGATACGCAACTAAGGCTCTTTTGACATAACATATATAGGAGCAAAGATATATACCTAAGGTCCTTTTGACGTGTTGATGTATTTGATTTCTACGTCGTAGTATTCTATTGGTTAAATGTTACCATTTGAGGTACTGTACGTCACGATTGGACTAATAGGATCGAAGATACATATCTAAGGCCCTTTTGCCAGGCTACTCTATTTAATTTTTGTATCTCATTGTATTCTATTAGTTTAATTCTATCATTTGAGTTACGAAACGTCACGATTGGACTAATAGGACCGCAGATACATAACTAAGGCCCTTTTGATAAGCTGATGTATTTTATTTTTCTATCTTATTGTATTCGATTGGTTAAATTCTATCATTTGAGGTACTGTACGTCACGATTGGGCTAATAAAAACGAAGATACGTAACTAAGGCCCTTTTAATATTTTGCTGTATTTGATTTCTATCTCATTGTATTCTATTAGTTAAATTCTATCATTTGAGGTATCGTACGTCACGATTGGACTAATAGGACTGAAGATACATAACTAAGGCCATTTTGACATGCTACTTTATTTAATTTTTATACCTCATTGTATTTTATTTGTTAAATCCCTTCATTTGAGGTACTGTACGTCATGATTGGACTAATAGAACTAAAGATACACAACTAAGGCCCTTTTGACATTGTTCTGTATTTGATTTTTGTATCCCATTGTATTCTTTATGTTAAATCCTATCATTAGAGGTACTATACGTCACGATTGGACTAATAGGACCAAAGATATGTGACTACGGGCCTTTTGACATGTTGCGCTATTTAATTTTTTTATGTCATTGTTTTCAATTCGTTAAATCCTGTCATTTGAGATACTGTACGTCACGATTGGACTTATAGAAACAAAGATATATAATTAAGGCCTTTTTGACATGCTGCTATATTTGATTTTTCTGTCTTATTGTATTTTATTGGTTAAATCGTATCATTTGAGGGGCTGTACGTCGCGACTGGACCAATTGGAGCGAAGATACAATAGGTAGTTGCAATATATCATAACCCGTTACTTTTAACCAACCATGATGCCAGAATGATTTGTGGATGAAAAGAATATATACATATATATATATATATATATATATATATATATATATATATATATATATATATATATATATATATTCTTAAATTTACTATTTCATTGTGGGTAATATTATATTCAACAGCGATGCCAAATTTCTGATGCTAAAATGATTGATAATGAAAGTGGGATATACATTTTTATGTATATAATGGCAGCGAGTAAACGGTAAAACCCTGAACTAAATATATATAATATTTTCACTGTACCATCATTTTAGACTCAAAGATTTTCTGGAATAAACTTGTATAACTCAGTAAGGGATAAAAAGAGAAAGCGGATATTTTAAAATATCAACACGATATCAACACTTTAATCAATGAGATGGTTAAATTCTTGTAACAAGTACAGGAAAAAAGTTATTAAGGTCTTGTAAAGTAGCGTCGATATACAGATGCTACTTTGCAAGACGATAAATTGATGGTAAAAGCATAATGTATCGATGCGAAAATGATAGTATGATGTATATATATATATATATATATATATATATATATATATATATATATATATATATATATATATCTACGGCATAAAGTGGACTCCGCCCATGTTAAAATTCAGGTTCAAGTGAGCTCCGTGGTCAAGTGGCCACCGATATACGGAGCTCACTTGACCATTCCATTATATTGGCTCTGTCGATTCGTCAACATGTATAGTTTCACAATTTTTAAAAATTTTGTGGAGCCCCTAAGTACCCCTGTATCATGAATGTATATCGCTTAGTTCACGTGTATATATTATAGGGGTCGTTCAGATCTTGTTCCGTGTATATTGGTACCATACGTATATCGGTTTAAGTAAGCTCTGATAGTTTGGCAACTATGGGATTAAGCCGTTTATTTTCAGCGTATATTCTAAACGGTTCATATAGACTCCTTACTTTTGTTATCATTCATACGCATTACAGTATGTAACAGATATGTGTACTACCAAATACCTGTATTTGGTAGGTACGTGCTTTTCTAAAAATAGATTTATAGATACAAAAGGATTTCATTACCAAGTTGGATGTGTTTTTTCATATGCGAAAATTTCCTAATGTATTTTGTTAACGTGAGTATGTCTTTATACGTTTTATTTAAGAATCCGGTTAATAAGAACTTCTTTTATTGTTTCATGATATCTTATATACAGCTTTTTTATTATTTTATTTCTTCTATTTTATTATTTTATTTTTTTCTGGATTCTATTTCTTATTATTCTATTTTTTAATTCTGGATAGAAGGTTATCTCAAAATAAATATTTAAGTGCTAAAATAGATATTTTTTTGTTAAAATGGGTAGTAGTGCTCAAAAAAGGGAAGAATGATTAATTTTTCTAACATGAATTATACCACTTCACCAATATTACATATTTCTGAATGTTTTATCTCGTATTTAGGAGTAATATGTAATCAATATAAGTGGAGTTAGTGTCAAATTTGCAATAATCTTTATAAGTAATAGCTTACTGACTGTACTTTACATGTTCAGTTCACATAAATAAACCTTGTCCCTTCAAAAAGAGCGATTGGAAAGGTAAAGTTAACTAAGAAAGTGTGATAAGTCTTGTACCACCCCACATGCACATAAGTTAACCGGTGTTTGCAGGCAAGAGTCCTCCTGGCAGATTTAAGGAAGATAACTACCATAAGGAAGTTCCGTTCGAGGGATCAGATGGAGAGGAGCAGCTTATTTTTGTTTGTATATCTTGCAGATGTGTTGATATAGCCAGTTTTTCCTTGATTCTAGTCATAAAATGGGCTGGTATTCGTGGAGTGGATGTCATGAATCTGGACTTTGTTTTTTTAGCTCTCTAGCTACTTATCTTCGGATATTAGGTGGATTGATAGCTACGATATTGTAGAGCTTATGTATGGATGCGAGTCTTAATATTCCCTGAATTTGGCTGACTAATTTATAACTAAATATTTTATAAGTTATTTAAATAACTATTTATAAACGGCATTTAAATTAACAAATACTACTCCTCATACCTGATATTTTTCGTACTTCTCTTCGCTGTGTTGGGCAAGATTTAGTATTTGTGACATATATGATCTAACCTGTCATATATAGCCACTTTTGTCTTTTAATTTGAGTTTTTCTTCTATTATCGGTTTATATTAAGGATCATGTACAGAAGTATTCTGTATAGCTGACAAAATAAATAGATATATTGGCCGATAGCTTTTGTGGTCGTTGGAGTTTTTGCCAGGTTTAAGCAAGGCAACAACTTTGTCTTTGCTTTGCTTGTCTAAAGACTTTGGATATTAGCCATTGTTGTATTTTTAGTTCAAATTTTATAGTTTTGTGCTCAGATCCTCAGCCAGGAGCCGTAATATTGTTCATTATATACGTGGATAGCGGATCCAAGCTCAACATCGTTAAAAGGTTCTCTCAGCTGACTGGTTTTGTTTTCTCTCATTATAAGTTTTTATGTAAAGTGGAGTGTCTTTATCTCTAGATATACTCTTAATATTTATACACATAATTAGAATAGTTGGTCCTTAAAAGCAACGATTTAACAAAAAACATATTGAACGGGTGATTTAAGAATTAACGATTACTTAGTTATTCATTACCCAGGGTACGCCCGATTGCGGTGGTCTTATTAGTACTTCAATTTTCGTGAACGCTTCTACTTTAAACTTCATAAAAAATGACTAATCTTTCACTTTGCTGTTACTGTTATTTTAAGACGATATTTCGAGTCAGATTTGTATAGTAATAACTATAGTCAATATATAGTCTCTATAAGTAAATGAGTTTGTGGTATCGGTTACAACTCATATATATTGATAATGAGGAAACAAACAGGTTAAAATAGGTGTAGAAAATTTTACCTACATATATCGGCACCATTGTTCAGGAGATGGGTTTATCCCAGAGATCAAAGGCTACATACTTTTACAGGCGTATTCTAGGTTCTATTTATATATTTTTATTACTAAAAAAGTGTATTTATAATAAAGGCCTTAAGCTATCTGTAGATTCCATGAATATTAGAATCTATGGAAATTAGCAAATTAAAAAATACAGACATAATTCTGAATGACCAACTTGAGAAAAACAGTTATCCCCTCCTCAACTTATTCAGTTACAAAATATGACGTGTAAACGCATACCTGTTTAATTGTTAGATAAAATGAATTTCCATCAAGTAACGGTCGAATCTATCACTTACTAAAAGAGTACGAAAAGACCTGCTTATGCTTTAGAGTATGGGTACTTTAGTACAAAGTACCCTTTGCTTTTGCCAATTGCTTTGTCACTTTCTCAGCGATGGGTCTCCCTTTTGCTCATCAATAATGTTCCCGCTCGATATAGTTATTCTAAGATATTCAGATTTCACTATATGCTCTACATTTGGCTTTATCTCCTATTAATTTACAACTACGACGAAATCTTTATAATATATCTGATGCATTGATATTAAAGTGGAGTAGAATACTTGGTAGATAATATTTATTTGTTTTGAGTATACTTATTTTACGACCTAGTACATAAAAAAATAAATACTTGTGTGCTCAGTGCTTTCTAAGTCTGTAAAACATAAACATGCTTCCATATTAGATTATACATTTATTAAGAATGTCCACTCTCTGAATTGAAGTTTTTATCTTAAAATATGACTGTGTCCCACAATCTTTCACAAAAGTTATTCTTTTCTGAAATTTTCTGAATAAGGTTCAATAGGTTTTTATATTTTGTTTTACGTTTTAATCTTTAAATCGGAGTTCATTTTTTAAAAAACTATAAACATGTGACAACAAATTGCTATATGAACGGCGTTATGCATCACTAGACCCAGCCCCAATTTCTTAAATTGTGGATTATGGCGCTTTCTGGTGGAAAAGAGGAACAACAGGATAACATCAGATGTAGACCAAACAAAAGAAATTAGGACACGTATTGAAATAGCACGTGCATTATTTTTTAAACTTTAAAAGTTTCTTTGTTTTCGGGATATAAAGTTAGAGCCTGAGAATGCTTCGATATTACGTGTTCCCTACTTTTCTTTATGGCTTGGAAGCGTGAACACTAAAACAAGTCCATCTGAATAAGTTGGCCGCCTTTGAATTTTGGTGTTACAGAAGAATTTTACGAATATCATGGATTCAAAGAATGTCAAACGTGGAAGTAACTAGAATGATAGGAAATGGGGCGGAAATATTATTAACTATCAAAAGACGAAAACTTGAGTACTTAGGACATGTGATGAGAGGGCAAACATACGCATTATTACAACTTATTATGCAAGGCAAAATCCGAGGAAAGCGAAATGTGGGAAGACGAAGAATATTCTGGCTTAAAAACTTAAGGGAATAGTTTGAATGCAGTAGTGCAGAACTTTATAGAGCGGCAGTCAACAGAGTCCGTATAGCCATGATGATTTCCAACCTTCGATAGAAGATGGAACTTAAAGAAGAAGATAGAAAAAGGCATAAACTATCTACGTAATAAATCCCATTAACCTGTTAGTAACGGATAACCAGATATATTTAAAAAGATTAAGTACCTTTCTTTTTATTTTGGATTTTGAATTTTGCATAACTAGAGCAAGCGACTAATTTTTGTGTATTAGTTTTGGACCAAGCGCCTCTTGCGAGCGTTTTAATGATTGTAAATCGAATATTTGGCAACACATGTACATAAACGTGGTTAACAATGGTGACGTTGGCAACTTGTTGAGGCGTTTAGGTTAAGAAGTAGTGGCAGTTATTGCTTAAATTTTTCTTTAATAGTCACATTACAGAAGAGCTAACACAGAAAGAGAATACTTAACAAAAGACATAACATTAAGTAAAATGTATGAATTGTATATTGAAGAAGCAGACAATGACCTTGTTAAATTTTCGTTTTACAAAAAAATGTTTTTAACACGATTTAATCTTCAAAGAAAAAAGTTGAAAAAAGATACTTGTAGTAGATGTGATTGTTTCGAATTAGAAATTAAAAATTGCGCAGATAACGAACAATTAAGCGTTAAAAAAAGAAAAAATGTGCACTTAGAAGAAAGAAAGCTAGACATGAAGATAAGCAACGATCAACCAGAAGTGGAAACCTTTTGTTTTGATTTAAAGAAAAACTCTTCCCCTTTCGAGAATTCTAATAAATATTGTATATTATAAGCGTCAATTATGTATTTACAACCTTGGTATCCATAGCGCCAAGGATAAAAAAGGTCATTGTTATATTTGGATAGAAGGTGAAGCTGGTCGGGGAGCCCAGGACGTAGGCATTTGTCTTAAGAAACACATTGAAGAAAATGTTACTTCTGCAAAACATGTAATTTTGTGGTCAGACTCTTGTGGCGGCCAAAACCGCAGCATTAAAATAGTTGATTCTGAAAATGATTTTGGAAACTCATCCTACCATTGAAAAAATTACATTACGCTATTTCTTTCCTAGTCATAGTCATAGTCCAAAATCACTACCCAATGGTAGTGATTTTGGAGATTTTGAAAATGCCCTAAAATTTCAACAACGTTTATATACCGTTGATGATTACCTAAACGTGATGAAAAAATTCCGTAAAAAGAACCCACTAGTAGTTCACAGAATGAAAAAAGAAGAATTCGTCAAGCTAAGAAGAAATACAAGCGAATCAACAGAAGAGACCAATTTAATAGATCTTGATAAAATATTCAAGTTAACAACTACAATTTCGTAAATATGGAACACTTTAAATATCTTAGATAAATAATCACGGTTAATAATAATGCCACTAAAGAAATACAGATCATAATTTAAACTTTTTACCTATTTTAATACATAGATGCTAATCATGGACAATGACTAAAACGGATAAGGAAGAACTACGAATATTTGAAAGGAAAATAATAGGAAAATTGTTTTAACCTCATTATCATATCGCTACAAATCCGTATAGAAGAAGAACACATACTTAATAAAAAAAGCTCTTATAACGATATTGTTTAGGCAAATAAATTGCTTAAGGTAGATCGTACACATGCATAGACGCCAAGATGTCAAACTTGTAAAACTGTTATGGAAGGAAGTTAGCACAGAAGAATACCACTTGGGCGTCTCAGTATGCAATGAAGAGAAAACATCCAATCATATCTCAAAAAATTAACATCGTGAAGGTTCTTCTCTGAACCCCATAACAAATGGCTAATCTTTTACTTTTCATTAAAAATTTAAATTTTAATAAGTCACGTAAATAACGTTTTAAAAGTGCCTTTCCTGAGATAACTTTTTTTAAGCCTGGTTTGTTTGATTACATGTAATTGATTTGATAGTCCCCAACAGATGAGTATTGACTATAGGTAGGATAGCAGGTAGTTGAACAGGCATGTGTTGATAAATATGATGGGTCGGTAGATAGTCTCATTATTCCTAAATCTGACCTCATGTTACCTTCCCCCTTCATTTGTGGAAGTCCTAAAGGCATTTTTTCTCTTGGGGCATCCTCCCAATTTAACTTGGCAATGTAGTTATTATAGAGCCTTTGGATATAGCCAGCGCAACTTTAGCATTGAGATTTAGCTTCTTACACGACGTTGTTGTCTTTATATATGTGTTTGGCCTTGGCATTAGTTCCGTTCGGTATTGGTTAGTACGCGGACCTTTGTAAGTCGGAAAATACTTCTGATGGCTTTTCTAGCGATCCTGATCTAATTAATACCTGAGTTTTACGTACATTGTTTTGTTAGCGTTCTGGCCACATATCCACACATTAGCACTGGTTTAATCACTGTTTTATATATCCTGATTTAAGAAAGTCGTATTAGACCTCTGAATTTAAAAGTATTATAAGAGTTATATATACATCAGTTAGCTACCTGAATATTCCCTTTTATTTCTTATGTTACAACGTTATCTACGATATCTAAAATGTTGCAATCCTTTAAAATTATATGGGTCTATTGTTACGTTATGTCCTACTCTACGTCACCTCTTTTGTATGTTAAAGAACATTTATATGCTTTATTACTGACAATTAGACCGTTTTTTTTTATGCTAATATCATTATTTTATAGTATTCTAATAATTTATGGATTAAATCCGGATAGCAAATTGATATTCTTCACTTTCTCGAAAAAATAATATTCTAACACACAAAATCCTATTAAATTGCCAAAACCTTCCTTGCATATTCTATTCACTCATGAGGGGCACCAGCAATATCAGTACCATAATAAGGCGTATAGTACTGGACTGGCTAATCGTTGGAAAATGGGAAGCATGAGTTTTACTGTTTTCGGGATTGCCATCTGTTAGCGGAGAGCAGAGATATTAGTACCAAGTTAATGCATATAGTAATCGTTGCTGGAACTTTATTATTATTAAACAACACTATATTTTCTAGTAAAATCATCATGACTTTACAGTAAGACAAATTTTCGAACGTTGGTTATGGAAACATCATGTACATACCACCAGGTTCCCTATGTCGATATCCAGCAAAATCGTTGTAATAAGGAGACGGCAAACAAAAATCCAGAGATAAAAATATGCACCAAGAAAGTCTGTTTTATTCAACAGTCGAATAAACTACAGATTCTTGAATCAAATAGTCAAAAAATCAATAAACAGCTTAGTAAAATAGAAATAACGCATATTTAAGATGTAATCCATTAACGGGCCAAGGTACAAAGCACTCCTGGCATATGCTAATGATATGGATCTCATAAGAAACTCTCTCCGGTCCGCAAACATCTTTAACAAAGTGCACGAAAAATGTTTCACTTAAAATCAACGAAATGAAAACCGAATACAAGCGAATCAACAGAAGAGACCAATTTAATAAATTTAGAACAAACATTAAAGTCAACAACTACAATACATTGATATTTATGTGGCAATCAGCCGTAAAAGTCATTGCCTTTTTCGTGTCGTATCGTATTTTAGCATATCATATTTTGAGTGAAATTGATCCTAAATGCGTCTAATAATATTAAGTTTGTAAAACAGCTGTCCGTTTATGCTCATTTGTTCACCTTTTGTAAAACAGTCTGTGTAAATATAAGGGATTTATATAATCTTTTCATTTCGTAATCTTTTCGTTTTATAATTATAGTTCTCTTGCTTTTATTTTCTATGGTAATACATATACATACCCAATTCAAAAGGGAGAAAACCTGAGAGTTCTAAATTAAACATAAACATTATTCTCTCTTTCTCCTTATATGTTATATAAAGATCATCGTCATCGTATAGTCAGAACGGAACAAGATTCTATTGCCTTTTCTTCTTTTTGTCTTCCCTTTCCTATTGAAAATACAGCCAGGTAAATGACGTTTTTAAAATTTATGTCAATATTTCTGAATTGCCTTTCCTTGGATATTTTTTTTAAGCCCAGTTCGTTTAATTACATGTAATTGATTTGATAATCCACAACAGATAAATATTGATTGTAGGTCTCATTATTCCTAAATCTGAGTAAATTATAGAGTCTTTGGATAAAGCCAGCGCAACTTTAGCACTGAGATTTAGTTTCTTGTACGACGTTGCTATCTTTAGATATATGTTTGATCTTGGAATTAGCTCTGTTCGGTATTGGTTAGTACTCGGACCTCTGTAAGTCGGAAAATACCTCTGATGGCTTTTCTAGCAATCCTGGTCTAATAAAGAGGGTTATATATACATAAACATCAGTTAGCTACCTAAATATTCCCTTTTATTTTTTATGTAACAACATTACCTACGGCATCTAAGACGCTGCAATCTTTCAAAATTATATGGCTTTATTGTTCCGTTATGCCCTACTCTCGATCCTCTCTTTTGTATGTTAAAGAACATTTATTTGCTTTTCTCATTAGTGACTATTAGACCATCAGTCAGACTATCAGTCAGTCCCACGGATTCTGGGGGGGCAAAATTCTGACATATTTTAGAAAACCATCTAACAGATATATATCTCTAAAAATTGCAACTTTCAATGCAAGAACCCTGCTATCAGAAGAAAAATTCATAGAAATGGAATCTGAACCTGATAAAATCAATTGGGACATTGTTGGAGTCGCTGAGGTCAGAAGAAAAAAAGAAAGCCTAACCACTTTAAAATCCGGTCACATTTTCTATCATGTCGGAGAAAACTATGGGAATGGAGGCATTGGGCTCTTTATTAATAAAAAACTAACTGAGAATATCATATCAGTAAAAGCAGTTTCCACAAGAGTTATACTTGCAAAATTACAACTAAACACCCGTTACTCCATAAAGATCATTCAAGTCTATGCACCAACATCGAGTCACGCTGACGAAGAAATAGAACAGTTCTATGATGACTTGTACACAGCTGTTTCAGAAACCAAGAACATTTTACGGTAATATGTGGCGACTTTAATGACAAAATAGGAATAAGCACTGACCCAGCTGAAAATGCCCTCGGAAATTTTGGCACACCAGGTAGAAACGAAAGGGGCGAAATACTCTTAAATTTCCTATAAGAAAACAATCTATATTTAATGAATAGCTTCTTCTATAAGAAGATCCATAGAAGATGGACTTGGAAGAGCCCCTATGGTAAGACAAAAAATGAGATCGACTTTATCATCACTGACAAAAAACATATAGTCAAAGATGTTACAGTCTTAAATCAATTTTCGGTTGCAAGCGATCATAGAATGGTCCGAGCAACTGTAGAAGTCAATATTAAGCAAGAAAGACTGAAGATGATAAAAAGTAAAAAATTCAAACCTTGGATGCGCCCAACGAATGAACTTGAGTTTGAAAAATATATCACCAGTAACTTACTCAGAAATACAACAAGAGAAGACATAAATAACCTAAACGAAGAAATAGTAGATACATTAACACAAGCTCAGGAAAAATTTGGCCCTAAACATGGAAAAGAACAAAAAAATAGTAATGAAACGAAACAAAAAATGGAAGATCGTAGAATACTGAGAAGTGAAGGAAATGTTGACTCACAAGATATAAACAACATAAATAAAGAAATCTCTAAAGCCATCAGACGGGATATTAGATAATACAACAACGAGAAAATTATAAAAACTATAGAAGACAACAAAAGCATGAAAGCATTGAGGAGAAAAATAGAAAATGACAAAAAAGAAATCTTCCAACTTAAAGACAAAAATGGAAATATTATCTCAGATAGACCAAGCATATTACATATAGTGGAAAGTTTCTATGAAACATTATATAAAAGTCAACTTATTCCAGAGCTCATCGAACAACCAATACAAAAGGTACATAATGTAGGATCGGAGGATATACCAGATATATCACGAGAGGAAATTCAACATGCCCTCAAAAATATGAAAAATAATAGAGGTCCGGGGGAAGATGGTGTAGTCATTGAAACAATTAAACTAGGAGGTCCACTTTTGATGTCCCGAATCCAAACACTTTTTAATCTATGTCTGCATAGTGAAAACATTCCAAGTAAATGGAAAAATTCGGTTACAATCATCCTCCACAAAAAAGGGGATAAAGCAGATCTCGAAAACTATAGGCCAATTAGTTTGCTTAACTACCTATACAAGCTCTTTACTCGAATACTGACAAACAGATTAGAAGCAAAACTCGATTTCTATCAATCAGAAGAACAGGCAGGATTTCGAGCGGGACACGGAACAAACGACCATTTGCAATGCCTTAAAACTCTAGTTGAAAAGTCTATCGAATATAACAGACCCCTTGCTCTTATCTTTGTCGACTTCCACAAAGCATTTGACACAGTCAAAACAGTTGCTATCTTAAAAGCACTATCAGAATGCAGAATATATCAAAGGTATGCAAATATTATTCGAAATATATACGACATGCGACAAATGCGACAACAACCGTTAACCTCCATTGCACTGAGAAGATAAAAATTGGCAGAAGGGTCCGGCAGGGAGATACCTTGTCGCCAAAACTATTTATAACAGTCATGGAGTACGCATTTAAAAGGCTAGAGTGGGAATCAAAGGGTATTAGAATCGATGGAAAGATATTCAATCATCTCAGATATGCCGATGATATTGTTCTCATAACAGACAACTTAGGAGAAGCCAGAGTTATGCTACAACAACTACAGCAAGTAACCCAGAAAGTCGGTTTAAAAATAAACTATGGAAAAACAAATGTGATGACCAATATCGTCCCCAATGAGCTAATAGAAATCAAAAAGTCGCCCATAGAACTTGTAGAAAAATATGTGTATTTGGGTCACAAAATAAGGTTAACGCGAAACCAAACATGCGAGCTACTCAAAAGAATAAGTCTGGGTTGGGCTGCATTCGGAAAAATGAGAGACGTATTTAAAACAAATATACCGATCCATTTAAAAAGAAAAGCTTTTAACCAGTGCGTTCTACCAGTCCTCACATACGGAGCAGAAACCTTCACTCTCACAAAAACATCAGCCGAAAAATTGAGAAGGACACAACGAAAGATGGAGAGATAAATACTTGGAATAAACTTAAGCAATAGAATAAGAAACGAGGAAGTTCGTAGAAGAACCGGAGTGGAAGACATTATCGAACATATTACAAAAAACAAAAAAGGAGATGGACAGGATATGTTGCAAGAATGAAAGACAACAGTTGGACAAAAAAATTGCTTGAGTGGAGACCACGGGCTGAAAAGCGAAGCCGAGGAAGACCCCCAAAGCGATGGACCAACGACCTCAAAAGAATCGTGACCAATTGGATACCAGAGGCGCAGAACAGAAGCAGATGGAAAAGTCTAGAGGAGGCCTATGTTCAACAATGCACAACTCAGGGCTGATTGATGATGATGATGATGACTATAAGACCGCTTTTTTTTACTGCTACTAGCATTATTTTAGAGCAATCTATTATTTAATTTATGGATTAAATCCGGATAGCAAATAGATATTCTTCACTTTCTCGGAGAAATAATATTCTAACACACAAAATCCTATTAAATTGTCAAAACCTTCCTTGCATATTCTATGCACTTATGAGGAGCAGCAGCAATATCAGTACCATCATAAGGCGTATAGTTCTGGACTGGCTAATTGTTGGATAATGAGAAGCATGAGTGTAGCAGTTTTAATGTTTTCGGGACTGCTACCTGGTATCGGGGAGCAGAATTATCATTACCGAGTTAATGCATATAGGAATTGTTGCTTGAACTTTATTATTATTAAACAACACTATATTTCCTAGTAAAATAATCAAAAATTTACAGTAAGAAAAATTTTTGAACGTTGGTTATGAAAACATCATGTACATACCACCGGGTTCACTATGTCCATATCCAGCAAAATCCTTGTAATAATGATACTGGAAACCAAAGATGAAAATATGCTCCAAGAAACTTTGTGTTATAAAACAGTCGAATAAAATACAGATTCTCGATTCCAATAATCAAAAAATTAATGAACAGCTTACTAAAGTAGAAATAACGCCTATTTAAGATGTAATCCATTAACGGCCCAAGGGACAAAGCACTCCTAGCATATGCTAATGATATAGAACTCATAACTCTAATGAGAAACTCTTCCGTCCACAAACTTCAATAAAGTGAAGAGAGCACAAAAAATGTTTGACTTAAAATCAACGAAATGAAAACCAAATACAAGCGAATCAACAGAAAACCAATCAACCAATTCAATCAATTTAGAAAAAACATTAAAGTCAACAACTACAATTTCGAAAGTATGGAACACTTTAAATATCTTAGATCACTAATCACGGTTAGTAATAATGCCACTAAAGAAATAAAGAGCATAATTCAAACTTCAGACCTATTTTAATACATGGATGTGAGTCATGGAGAATGACTAAAACAAATAAGGAAGCACTCCGAATATTTGAAAGGAAAATAATCAGAAATTTTTATTTAACCCCATTATCATAACTACTATTTAAATGGGAATAAGCCACAATTAGAGGTTAAAGGTAGTTTATTGACGTTTCAATTTCCACTTCGGAAATCATTCTCACTAATGTTTGTATTTTGAGAACGATTTCCGAAGTGGAAATTGAAACGTCAATAAACTAACTTTAAGCTTTAATTGTGGCTTATTCCCATTTAAATAGTAATTACTTTAAAATGCCACGAGAAAATAGCTTCAGAACTCATTATCATATCGCTACAAATCCGTATAGAATAAGAAAACATACTGAATAAAGAAATCTCGCATAACGATATTGTTCAGGAAAATAAATCCCTTAAGGTATATCGGACACGTGCATAGACGCCAAAATGTCAAACTTGTAGAACTGGTGTGGAAGGAAGTTAGCACAGAAGAATGCCACTTGGGCATGTCAGTATACAATGGAGAGAAAACATCCAATCATATCTCAAAAAATGAACATTTCATTTGATTGCAGATTCGTGGAAAATCGATCAACTTGGAGATAAGTTGTAGTGAGCGAAGACCTACCCAGTGTTGTAGCGCTACGTATTGATAATGATAAAGAGAAAGGAGAAACAGTGACAAAAAGCAACAAAAATGGACTATGGAGCAAAGCTACTTCAAAATCTTTGATTGGAGAGGATTTAAATGAAAGTATAAGAAATACAATGGATGATTGATGGATTCGAGAAACTTGAGACTTGAGAAGGGCACTCTCCGAAACAGCTGTAGTGATAAGATAGAAATAATTTTGTAGAAGTTTTGCTGTTTTATTGTTAAACAAAATGGAATTAACATATGACATTATATACGCTAAAATAACTAGACAACTTATATGATACGGACATATAAGGAGAAAGTTTAATGATACAATAATCTACCCAATATTTGTTATGAGTAAAAACGATATGAATAAACAAAATAAAGAAATCCATGGCAAAAGGCAAAAAGAGTAATGATTTAAAAATGAGAGAGGTATCCTGTGGATAACATGTGCTTAATTAGGAACGAATGGAGATGAAGATCAGAAGACGACAAAGAATGTTTTAAATTGATAAATGTATACAATTTTTAACAATGTATATTTATAGGTCATTATTGGGGCCAACGTGCTAATTTTATGTAAAATAACACTTTTCAAGTCGGATCGGTTACAGCACGGTGGAATCAAATACACCCAAAGTTAAAAACTATCGATGTTTATATGAAAGATGAAACCTTATGGCACATGACCGTGCAATCTTGACACCTACACATTATCACATAATTGTGAACGGTATATTGTACCTAATTACTAAGAAGTTTGTTATTTTATTCTAAGAATAAGTTTAATAATTTACGGGAGATTTAATGTATTTAAAATTTTACAGGATCCGGTATCGTAATAAGAAGTCAAATTTCACTACAACTCCATAAAAACGTGTTAAATTTTACTTTGGATATTCTTTTTGTAAATATAATAAGTAAAAATACAGTAAGTTTCATCTTCTTATTGTGCCGTATTCTAATTAAGGTTAGCGATTAGTTCTTTAAACGCTTCCCATAAATTATTATAGTTTAAATTTAACTACTTTATGAAACAAATATTGCACGTCATAAATTGCAGGAATTGAAAAATTACAAAGATCTCCTGTTTACAGAGTTTCTTTTAATTTTATGTAGTTTATTATAATCCTACCGAAGGGCTTCTACTTTCTTAAACTGTTACACGACTACTCTACTCGATGTTAGTACATTTAGAGACTAAATGTTTAAGTGCATATTCATTTTAACAAAAAATAATAATAAATAAAACGAAAACTAGCCATTTCCAAGCTTATAATAAATACTTTTTTAAGTTTGAAAATAATTAAAGCAAGTAATATAAATAACCACCATAAAATATTTAACTACATTAACCGAGTACCTATTTGTGAAATTTCTCGATGACTAAATTGATTGATATTTAAATAAATTTGAAGTTCCAAAACGTACCTGCTGTAAAATTTAAAAATCTACGACTAATCAAATTATTGGCAACATCTAAGGAGTTTAGTTGTATACGCAAAGAAATGTATATGGATCCCAAAAGTGTTTTAACCTATTACGGAGTCCACTTAATCCGACGTGTTGGTCGGAGTCCACATAAAGCGCTACCCAGATAATAATATACACGATGTATATTCGCCTGGAGTTAGTATAATACCGTTTTAGTACGGAGCCCCCATTAACCGCTAGATCTATATATATATATATATATATATATATATATATATATATATATATATATATATATCTACGGCATTAAGTGAACTCCGCCCATGTTAAAATTCAGGTTCAATTGAGCTCCGTGGTCAAGTGGATACCGATATACGGAGCTCACTTGACAATTCCCTAATATTGGTTCAGTCGATTCATCAACATGTAGAGTTTAATAATTTATAAAAAATTTTTGGAGCCCGTAAATACCCCTGTATCATAAATGTATATCGCTTAGTTCACGTGTATATATTATAGGCGTCGTTCAGATCTTCTTCATTGTATATTTGAACCATACGTTTATCCGGTTAAGTAAGCTCTAAGAGTTTGGCAACGGTGCGATTATACCGTATATTTTCCACTTATACCCTGAACGGTTTATATGGGCTCCTTATTTTTATCTACTGTTTGTAGACAGTGGAATGTCATACGCATTACACTGTGTAACAGAGGATATCATATTACCTGGTATAACTAACTACTAAAATGTAACTGGTTCTTTAAAAAACAGGTATGTAGATACAAAAGGATTTTGAGCTTATTATTGAATGGAATGTTCGCTTGCATAGAAAATTTTATTTTTTCTGTATTTTTAAAGATGTTTGTTTTTTTATTTAATATAATTTTATTAGTTCAATGCCGAACTTGATGTTTTTTTTAATTACAGAAATTTCGTAATATATTTTGTTTACGTGAGTATGTCTTTGTACATTTTATGTAAGCATCTGATTAATAAAAACTACTTTTATTTTATCCAATCTTCTGCGATGTATTGTATAAAGCTTTTTTAATATTTTAGTTCTGGTCTTATTTGTGTACTACATATGATATCTCGATAAAAGGCTATCTCAAAATAAATATGGTTAAGTGCTACAATAGATATTTTTGTGTTAAAATGGGTAGTAGTGTGCACAAAAAGAAAGAATCGTTAATTTGTCTAACAAGGTATATTCGGCAGCAGAAGCATATAGTACAAGCGTCTATGTTTTAAGGGCGGAAGGACGTGCGCCTCATTTTTAGCTGACAAGCTTGCGAAGATTATTATTTCTGGTCCTTAATTTACCTTTTAGTTTTAAACAATAATCTGTGACTGACCCGGTGTGATACAAACTATTTTCAATGAATTTATAGGAAGTCTACAGTTCAATGATTTTATGACAAGATTGGATGTTCAGTTTTGTGAAAACGTCTATGTTGAGGAAATTGAAGGAACACCCACGAGTTTTTCAGGGGTTTTGGCTGAAAATTGATTCATAGTTTATTTTTATTGTGCAATATTAGGTGTCTCGTCTATATAATAGAAGTCCTAGTATCTACCGGTATGGATCGTTTGTTTGTGTAAATGTTATACAGTGTAGGTGCCTTTATGCTACCCCAAGCGAGACCGTTCTTCATCTGCTATTCTTACCAGTGAGTGATACAAAAAATATTCTCTTATGTTGGCATACGCAGACAATGTAAGTGAGCTTGCTATCTAAGGGGATATCATATAGTTTTTGGAGAAATATTCTGTAATTTAAGGTGTCGTACCGGATATTTTTCGTACCCGGTCTTTTTTTTTGCCAGGTTTAAGCAAGGTAAGAACTTTGGCTTGTCTCTAAATTTTGGGTATCTCCATAATTTGAATACAGTTGTTCATCATCTGGATAAGCCATTGTAGAGTGTTTTTGGTCCAGGTTTCGTAATAAGCTTTGTGCTCGAATCCTCAATGTCGGTAGTTGTATTATTTTTCATTAAATATGTAGATGGTGGATTCAAGCTCAACATCGTTAAAAGGTTCTCTCGGCTGACTGGTTTTGTCCTTTCTTACTTTAAGTTATTCTTTGCTTCTTTTCCGACAGAAATAGCATGTCTATATCTATGATGTGGTTTTCAGCGATCAGCTATATACCAAATACCCTAGGTTAGGCCCTATATGTGTTTCCTGCACTAGAAGTAAGTTACATTCGTGTTTAGCTTATATGTTTGATAAGTTTAAGTAAAGTAAAGTTTCTTGATCTCTAGATATACCCCTTACAGGTATAGACATATGTTATTAGAATATTTGGTCCTAAAAAGGACCAATTTGACAAAATCATATTAAAGGGGTGACTGAAGAATTAGCCGATTCATTAATTCATCATTACCCGGGGTATGCCCGATTGCGGTGATCTTATTAGTACTTCAATCTTCCTTAACGCTCGTTCTTTGAATCCCGTAAGTAATGCCTAATCTTTTACTTTTTATTAAAAATTTAAATTTTACATGCCGTGTATTACTTTTTGACGATATTTCGAATCAGATTTGTATAGTAATAATTTTAGGTATTAAAGAGCCTCTTTATGAAAATTAAATAAGTTTGTGATATCGGTCGCAACTCATATCTAGATAATAACAAAATAAACAGTTAAAATATGTGTAAACAATTTCAACTACATATATCGGCGCCACTGTTCAGGTGATGGGTTTATCACAGATTATCAAAGATTACATTTTAATTCAATGTTCTATTTACGTATTTTCAATATTAAAAAAGTAGGAAAAGACATGTTTATGCTTTAATTTTTTTAAATCTATTCTATTTTCTTTTTAGAGTTCCATCTTTTTTGGACGACCTGTGTTCTTTTTTTAATTGGGCACTTGTCCAAAGCTGTGACAAATACTCTGTCCTCTACTATTCTACATTAATATGACTGATTCATTATTTTCTCTAAACACTCTGTCCTCTGCTATTCTACATTAATATGACTGATTTATTTTATCTTTCTTGCAGCAATTTTAATGTTTATCCTGTGTCTTCTTCTTCTTCTTCTTCTTTTTATATAGACATGACTGTCATTTTTCAATGTGCCTCCAGTAAGTTGCCGTTCCATTGTTTTCGTGATCTTCCTACTGATCGTCTTCCTACGGGTTAACCGTCTCTTGCCGTCTTTACTACTCTATTTGTTGTCATTCGGCTTATATGATCGTTCCATTCTACTCTTCTATTTCTTAACCAGTTCTTGATGTTCTCCACCTAGCAGCTACGTCGTATATCTGTACTTCTAGCTCTGTCCCATAGTGTCTTACCATCAATTTTTCTAAGTGTTTTCATCTCTGATGTTTCTAATATCCTTTTTGTCCTCTCTGTGTCAGGTCTTGTTTCTGCCACGTATGTCATTGGTCTGATGACTGTTTTGTAAATTCTGCCTTTCGTTTCTTTCCCGATAGTTTTATTGCTTCATATTGTTTCATTTAGGTAGCCTGCGGCTCTGTTTGCTCTATTTACTGGATCTTCCACTTTAGTTTCGAGCTTTCCGTAGCTAGATAATGTGATGGCTAGATATTTAAACTCCATCACTTGTTCTATTACCTGACCTTTCAGCTCCAATTAACATCTTAGTAAATTTGCTGTTGTAACCATGAATTTTGTCTCTTTTGGGGAAATTAACATGTTAAATTTTCTGGCAGTTATATGAAATTGGTGCAGCATACGTTGTAAATCATCTTCATTTTGAAAGAGTAGTATTGCGTCGTTTGCACAGCAGATTATTTTAATTTGTTTTTCTTCCATTTGGTATCTTTTTTTAGTTCTTACTTTTTTATTATTTCATCCATAATCAGGTTGAACAATAGAGGACTCAGGAAATATCCCTGTCATATCCCATTATCAGCTTTATTAGGGTCGGTTGGTTCTTCTTCTACTTTTACTTTTATTGTGTTATTTTGGTATATATTTTCGGTCGTTTTGATTTTTCCTAGAGGTATCTCTCTTGCGTACAATAAGTGGATAACGTTTTTTAATTTGTGTTTCTTCTGCATATAATTATTTCTTCTGTGTATTAAAAGTTAAATTTTAGGAGCTTTTGGAAGTTTTTGATATTATTATTGAATGCGACGATTTTCAAAGTGATGATATCTCGATCTGTGAAGCAATCGGTTTGAAAACTTTATTAAATGATTATTCTTTTAACATACTTTTAAATATTTTTAAGAAAGTGTTTACCCAAACCGATTTGATATTCAACGTTGTTCAAAATCAGTTAACTGACATTATTCATTCCAAAAATAGAATAACAAGACTGGTGCAAAATCTCAGAGATTTTCGTAATGATAGTAATTTCCAGTATATACGCAGTGAAGTTTTGGACTCGCTTGATATTTCCGAACACCAAAAAAAAAGACAAAGGCATGACACAGAAACAGATATCGAAAAACGAGTATATTTTGAAATTTTGGATACTATTATTATGCAAATAGATACTCGTTTTTCGAATTTTGAAGATTTGCAAATTTTTGACCTCTTTGACGATTCAAAATTTAAAAGTTACGCCAAAGAATTTCCAAGATATTTATTAGACAGGTTAATTAAAAATTATCCATCATTCTTTAATAAAATAAAATTAGAAAATGAATTAAAAGTTTTATATGCTGATCCAAATATTTTCGGAAGATGGGATAAGTTACAAGATATATATAATTTTATATACTGCAATTCATTACAACAAACTGTTACCGAAATTAATAAATTAATTATTGTCATTAATTCTCTCATTACCACCAACGTCTGCCTCAAATGAACGAGATTTCTCTTGCCTCAAAAGAATCAAAACTTATTGTCGAAATACCATGAAACAAGAGAGAATGTCAAGCTTGTCTCAAATGTCAATAGAAAAAAAAAAACTTTTAAAATCTCTCCACAACTCTAATAAATTTTACGATGACGTTATAACCCATTTTGTTACTTCCAAACAACGTAGACTTGAGTTAATTTATAAACATGTTTAGGTTCTAAATTTATAGGAAAAAAAAAACAAAAAACAAGAAAACAAAAAATCTCCTATGATGATTTACTTAAGTCTTTATTAGACGGTATACCTATCTGAAGAGACAAAAAATACCTTGCCGACCTTGTCTCTCAAGCCACGAGCCGCCACTGAATAGGAGGCATGAATGTAGCAGTTTTAAAAGTTTGGTGACTGCTTGCTGAAATCGGGGAGTAGAGATATCAGTAAATCAGTACCAAGTTAATGACTATAGGAAGTGTTGCTTGATTGGCAAAATATTAAATACCAGAAGGTATAATGGTAGCAGTCTCACTGCGACCTCGATGGAGAAAGCAAAGTGAAACAACTTTATTATTATTAAACAACATTATATTTTCTAGTAAAATAATCATGATTTTACAGCAGGACAAATTTTCTACTGTTGGTAATCAAAACATCATGTACGTACCACCAGGTTCCCTATGTCGGTATCCAGCAAAATCCTTGTAGTAACGATACAGGAAACAAAACATCAGACATATAAAATAAATAAACCAGAGATCTAATAAAATACAAATTATCGATTCAAATAGTTAAAAAATTAACGAACAGCTTACCAAAATAGATATAACGTCCATTTAACATGTAATCCGTTAACGGTCCAATGTACAAAGCAGCTCCTAACATAATGCTGATGATATCGATTTCATAAGAAACTAAAACATCAACGAAGTGAAAACCAAATACAAGCAAATACACAGAAGACACCAATTAAATAAATCTAGATAAAACAAAAAAGTCTACAACTGCAATTTCGAAACTATGGAACACTTAAATATTATTGGATCAATAATCACAGTTAATAATACCGTCACTGAAGGAATAAAGAGCATAATACAAACTTCAGACCTATTTTAATATATTGATGCAAATTAGGAAGAATGAATAAAACAAATAAGGCCTTATTAGTATAATGCTACAAATCCGTATAGATTAAGAACAGATACTGAATGAAGAAAGCTCTTATAATGATATTCGGATATCTCAAAAAGTTAATATTTCATTTGGTTGCAGATATGTAGAAGACCGATCAACGTGGAGAAAAGTTGTAGTTAAAAGAAAGGAGAAACAGTGACAAAAGCAACAAAAATGGGCCAATGGTTCAGAGCTGCTCGAAAATCTTGATTGGAAAGAATTAATATTAAAAATATAAGAAATACAATGGAATTAACATACACTATATACGCTATAATAACTAGAAAACTTATATGATACGGATATAAACAGAAAAAGTTTAATGAAACAATAAACTAGCCAATATGTGTTATGAGTGAGAACGATATGAATAAATAAAATGACGAAAGCCATAGCAAAAAGAGTAGTGAATAAAAAATGAAGAAGTACCTTGTGGATAACATGTGCTTAGATAGGAACGAATGAAAATGAAGATTCAGAAGACGACAAAGAAATAGCTAAAGAAAAAGTACTTTTACTTGCTGTTGAATTATTTCATATTATGTCGCGATTTGAACCTTTGAATTGAACGTTATTTTACTGTTGTTTTGAAATTATAAACTTTCTAGTGGGTATCTTTATGTCTTTATTACCAATTGTTATTAACATGCGTTTATGAATCATCATATATATCATTATTATATTATATGTATATCTTTTTAAAGTTTCACCTTTATAACGTTGTGTATTATAAAAGTATTCTATTTCTTTTTATCGTAGTAAGTCATTACTCAGACAAAATATTTCGGTGTCTTATGGTAACTTGATTCTGTAATAAAATTCATGGCAGACGACAAGCGGTTTCATAACCACTAAACATATCTATTTCTTTATTGTTTCCGTATATATTATGTTTTACAGTTATGATATTATGTTCGGTCTAATTGTTTTAAAAATTTTGTCGCTTGTATAAGCTTTAACTGTAATAATAATTTTATATACGTTAATCATTTAGAAGTAAATGTATATATAATTTTTTTTCTGTCACTTGGTTTAAATATAGTTCTTATTATATTATATATATATATATATATATATATATATATATATATATATATATATATATATATATATATATTGTGACGATTGGGGTTTATAGAAAATAATTTATAAGTTATATACTACATAATATTAGATATAAAAAACATCATAACATATATATATATATATATATATATATATATATATATATATATATATATATATATATATATATATATATATGTATGTGCAGAAAATAACACTTATTTCAGTTCGTACGATTTGCGGTAATTTATTTAATGTTAATTCTGGAATTTCCCGTTTATACTCAGTTTCTGTTGTTCCGCTTATTTATCTGAGAGATGTTACTTTTTTTTCTTGTTATTATTTCTCTTTATAAGCAATTTTACTTGTTCATTGGCGGAATAATACCTCTATTGAAGGTTATCACTTCATCTTTTGCGCGATTGTCCGATACTTCTGCCGATTCGTGACTTATCTCTTGCAATTTTGACGTCACGGGTCTCCTCCATTCTGCTTATGTGATTATTCCATTCTTTTTTTCTATTTTGTGTCAATTCATTTATACACTTTACGTTACATTTTTTCTAATGTCTTCACTTCTCTTTTGATTTCTTAGCGTATTTCCTATAATTGTTCTCAGTACTCTCATCTCTGCCTTTTCCATTATTCTTTGCGTTGTGGCTGTGTCGGGTCTTGTTTCTAAGGCATATGTCATTATCTGTCTTACACTGTGTCTGTTTAGCCATATAGTGTTATTAAGGCATCCTGCCAGTCTATTTGCTTTTAGTACTTGATCTCTCACTTCTTTGTCCAGGTCTCCGTAGCTAGACAGTGTAATTCCCAGGTATTTTATTTCCATTATTTGTGCAATACTGATGCCATCAATTTCTATTTTACATCTAGTTGGTTCTTTGCTGACTACTATTGTTTTAGTTTTCTGAGATGAAATTGTCATAATAAATTCATAATGCCAGGTATTTTATTTCCATTACCTATGTGGTTATTCCATTCTTTTTTTCTATTTTGTATCCATTCATTTATACACTATACGTTACATTTTCTTTTCGATTTCTCAGAGTATTTCCTGTAATTCTTCTCAGTACTCTCATCTCTGCCGCGTCCATTATTCTTTGCGTTGTGGCTGTGTCGAATCTTGTTTCTGCTAATGCCATCAATTTCTATTTTACATCTGTGGTCCTTTGCTGACTACTATTGTTTTAGTTTTCTGAGATGAGATTGTCATATTAAATTCTTTTGCTCTTATGTTAAATTTGTGGACCAGTCTTTGCAAACTATCTTCATCTTGGGCTATTAATATTGCGTCATCTGCGTAACGCAGTATTTTAATTTCTTTGTTTCCCATTCTGTATTCTCTTCGTTTGTTAACGCTTTTGATGATTTGATCCATGATCAAATTGAAGAGCATGGGGCTAAATCTCAACGAATCCCCTTGTCTTATACTGCTGCCTATTTTTATAGATTCTGTAAGTTGTCCCTCTATTCTAACTTCAATTTTGTTGTTTTGGTCGATGTTTTCGATAGTTTTTATAATATTTAGGGGAGCTTCTCTATTATACAGAAGATGGATTACATCTTTCAGTCTTACTCTGTAAAACGCTTTCTTTAGGTCAATCAGACACAGGAATGCTGGTCTATTATACTTCAGTGATTTCTCAGTAATTTGCTTTATCACGAATTTTGCATCTGTACACGATCTACCACTAAAAAAATCCGGTTGTTCATCTGCTAAACTTATATTGTGATTAATTAGCACTTGTAAAATTTTAGTTGTAAGTTTTAGCGTAGTATTTAACAAGTTTATACCTCTGTAGTTTTTTGTCTGTTTTTATCTCCTTTTTTAAATAGTAGAGTTAGTTCGCTCCTTCTCCATTCTTCCGGCATTTTATTGTGTTTTATAATTTTATTAATTAATGTTGTTAATTTTTTATTCATTTGTCATTACTGCTCCACAATATTTCAGTATTCGTTTGGTATCCCGTCTTTACCTGCTGCTTTTCTGTTCCTCAGGTTTTCAAGTATTTTCCGAACTTCCTGTACATTTATATTAAGTTCTTTATATGTTGTAATTTCTGATATAGCTTTTTTAGGTAGTCAATCCACGTATCATTTTCCATGTATTTTAGTTCTATTAGTTACTTTACCTCCGTTCATTGACGTCTGATGAAGCGCTATATTTCCTTTTGCAGAAGAGAAAAATTATGTTCCATTTCTTTCGAAAAACGTTCCCAGTGACCATTTTTTATTTTTCTTATAAGTGCATGTGTTTCGTTTCTAATTGTCTTGTAATTATGTTATGCCTCTTGTGTTTTGGTTGACATGTATTTCAGGTAAGCTTTTTTGTTTTCTTTACATTTTTCCTTCACTTTATTTATATTTCTTTTACCAAGAACTTTCTTGGCCGAGGCTAAGATGTTAGACTTAACTTTTGCCCAGCTTTCTTCGACTCCATCACTTTCTGTGATATATGTTTTTCTGTTTTTTTCGGTTCTTCTTTTATGGAATAGGTATCTTGTGGAGTCATCCTGTAAGCTTTCGACTTTTATCTTTGTGGTGTATTTCGGTGTTTTGTTATCACATATATGTGTTGTCATTCGGCACAATACCAATTTGTGATCGCTTTCTATTTCTGCTGATGTTAGTGCTCTCTATTCAACAGAATATAGTCTATAATAGATCTTTGTCCTCTACTGTTTTCAAAAATGTATTTGTATTGTTCTTTGTAAGGGAAAAGTGTATTATTATTACGTATCTGGTTTTTGCTGCAGAGGTCCGTTAGAAGGTTTCCGTTTTTATTTCTGATATTTTCGTTATATCGCTGTTTTATCCCTGGAACTAAATCATTGTCAACACGGGCGTTAAAATCACCCATAATGATTTTATATTTATCATTTGGGGTCTCGTTTATTACAGTCTGAAGGTGTTCGTAGAAGTTTTCCCTTGTGGTGGTATCTTTGTTGTTCTCTGGTGCATGAATTGCTATCACATTCAGAGGTTTGACATCCAGTTTAATTTTTACACTTATTATTTTTATACTTGGTGTAAAAAATTTTTGTGTACTAACAGAGCGACTCCTTCTTTGGCTCTGGTTTCTTTGGCAACACCACTGTAAATCATAAGATGGTCATCTATAATAATTTGACCCTTTTCCATTTTTCTTTGTATCTTTTAGCGCACACATGTCTGTATTTTTTTTTTTCTACAAGCCCTTTTGTAATTTTCTGCTCTCTTGTAGAGACGTTACGTTCAAAGCACCGATGCGAAGTGTATTTCTCGTTTACCACAAATTCGTTGTCCTCTTTCTCCCGTTAGTCGTCGTAATGAAATCATTCCTGTCCCGAGGCATAATTCTGTTTCTATGAGCTGTATGGTTTTAAAGTCTATCAGTAAAGTGCTAAACGGGCTGTAGATCCCCTCCTCCTTTATTTGGGCTTGGGACCGGCAACAGTTCTGTCGAGCTACTCGATCTACCCAACAAAACTGCAGGCGGATTTGAGATATGTTACTTAAGGATGTACTTAATCTGTATTAATTCTTTGATCTGTTTTTTGTTCTCTTTCAGATCTGTTTTATATTAGGTAAATTCTTATTTCATTCCTTAGGTAAATTCTTATTTCAAACCCTCCGGCGCACTTTCAGGTCTACATATTATATAAGTGTTTTATTTTTTTTTCATTTTACTTTTACCTCTTTTTATACTTACTTTACTTTCCGTGTCCGGAACACCAATAGCTTTAAATTTTGTATTTCCAATGGTTGGCTACATAGATGTCCCTGTCATTCGCTAAAAATAGATCTTCTTCTGTGTAGGTCTCTCTCATCTCTGTGCATGCTAGTAGATTTTTTGTGGTAACAAACTTTATAATCTTACCGAAGGGGCTTCTAATTTCAGAAACTGTTACACGATTACTCTATTTGATATACGTACATTTATGTACTAATTGTTTTAATGCCAATGCATTTTAATAAAAAATACTAATTAATAAAAACGGAAATTTTCGCTTTTCCAAGTTTATAATACACACTTTCTTATGTTTGAAAATATATAAAGCAAGTAATATAAATTACCGCCTTGCTTAATAAAACTAAAAAGTAAAATAAAGGTATATGTCGGTTAACAATTTATATTTAACTACATAAATTAGCCAAATAGTCCCCAAATTCCTCGATGATTAAATTGATGGATATTGAAATAAATTTCAAGTTCCAGAATGTACCTGCTGTAAAATTTGAAAATCTACTACTAATACAATTATTGGCAACATCGCAGGAGTTTAGAAGTTTATGCAATATCGTAAATACGGATCCCAAAAATGGTTTATCCTTTTGTCGAGTCCACTTAATCCTACGTGTTGGTCGGAGTCTACATAAAGCGCTACTCAGATAATAAAATACACGGTGTATATTCTACTGAAGTTAGTATAATACCGTTTTAGAACGGAGCTTACATTAACCGCTAGATGTATATATATATATATATATATATATATATATATATATATATATATATATATATATATATATATAGAACGAATGAAAATGAAGATTCAGAAGACGACAAAGAAATAGGTAAAGAAAAAGTACTTTTACTTGCTGTTGAATTATTTCATATTATGTCGCGATTTGAACCTTTGAATTGAACGTTATTTTACTGTTGTTTTGAAATTATAAACTTTCTAGTGGGTATCTTTATGTCTTTATTACCAATTGTTATTAACATGCGTTTATGAATCATCATATATATCATTATTATATTATATGTATATCTTTTTATAGTTTCACCTTTATAACGTTGTGTATTATAAAAGTATTCTATTTCTTTTTATCGTAGTAAGTCATTACTCAGACAAAATATTTCGGTGTCTTATGGTAACTTGATTCTGTAATAAAATTCATGGCAGACGACAAGCGGTTTCATAACCACTAAACATATCTATTTCTTTATTGTTTCCGTATATATTATGTTTTACAGTTATGATATTATGTTCGGTCTAATTGTTTTAAAAATTTTGTCGCTTGTATAAGCTTTAACTGTAATAATAATTTTATATACGTTAATCATTTAGAAGTAAATGTATATATAATTTTTTTTCTGTCACTTGGTTTAAATATAGTTCTTATTATATTATATATATATATATATATATATATATATATATATATATATATATATATATATATATATATATATATATATATTGTGACGATTGGGGTTTATAGAAAATAATTTATAAGTTATATACTACATAATATTAGATATAAAAAACATCATAACATATATATATATATATATATATATATATATATATATATATATATATATATATATATATATGTATGTGCAGAAAATAACACTTATTTCAGTTCGTACGATTTGCGGTAATTTATTTAATGTTAATTCTGGAATTTCCCGTTTATACTCAGTTTCTGTTATTCCGCTTATTTATCTGAGAGATGTTACTTTTTTTTCTTGTTATTATTTCTCTTTATAAGCAATTTTACTTGTTCATTGGCGGAATAATACCTCTATTGAAGGTTATCACTTCATCTTTTGCGCGATTGTCCGATACTTCTGCCGATTCGTGACTTATCTCTTGCAATTTTGACGTCACGGGTCTCCTCCATTCTGCTTATGTGATTATTCCATTCTTTTTTTCTATTTTGTGTCAATTCATTTATACACTTTACGTTACATTTTTTCTAATGTCTTCACTTCTCTTTTGATTTCTTAGCGTATTTCCTATAATTGTTCTCAGTACTCTCATCTCTGCCTTTTCCATTATTCTTTGCGTTGTGGCTGTGTCGGGTCTTGTTTCTAAGGCATATGTCATTATCTGTCTTACACTGTGTCTGTTTAGCCATATAGTGTTATTAAGGCATCCTGCCAGTCTATTTGCTTTTAGTACTTGATCTCTCACTTCTTTGTCCAGGTCTCCGTAGCTAGACAGTGTAATTCCCAGGTATTTTATTTCCATTATTTGTGCAATACTGATGCCATCAATTTCTATTTTACATCTAGTTGGTTCTTTGCTGACTACTATTGTTTTAGTTTTCTGAGATGAAATTGTCATAATAAATTCATAATGCCAGGTATTTTATTTCCATTACCTATGTGGTTATTCCATTCTTTTTTTCTATTTTGTATCCATTCATTTATACACTATACGTTACATTTTCTTTTCGATTTCTCAGAGTATTTCCTGTAATTCTTCTCAGTACTCTCATCTCTGCCGCGTCCATTATTCTTTGCGTTGTGGCTGTGTCGAATCTTGTTTCTGCTAATGCCATCAATTTCTATTTTACATCTGTGGTCCTTTGCTGACTACTATTGTTTTAGTTTTCTGAGATGAGATTGTCATATTAAATTCTTTTGCTCTTTTGTTAAATTTGTGGACCAGTCTTTGCAAACTATCTTCATCTTGGGCTATTAATATTGCGTCATCTGCGTAACGCAGTATTTTAATTTCTTTGTTTCCCATTCTGTATTCTCTTCGTTTGTTAACGCTTTTGATGATTTGATCCATGATCAAATTGAAGAGCATGGGGCTAAATCTCAACGAATCCCCTTGTCTTATACTGCTGCCTATTTTTATAGATTCTGTAAGTTGTCCCTCTATTCTAACTTCAATTTTGTTGTTTTGGTCGATGTTTTCGATAGTTTTTATAATATTTAGGGGAGCTTCTCTATTATACAGAAGATGGATTACATCTTTCAGTCTTACTCTGTAAAACGCTTTCTTTAGGTCAATCAGACACAGGAATGCTGGTCTATTATACTTCAGTGATTTCTCAGTAATTTGCTTTATCACGAATTTTGCATCTGTACACGATCTACCACTAAAAAAATCCGGTTGTTCATCTGCTAAACTTATATTGTGATTAATTAGCACTTGTAAAATTTTAGTTGTAAGTTTTAGCGTAGTATTTAACAAGTTTATACCTCTGTAGTTTTTTGTCTGTTTTTATCTCCTTTTTTAAATAGTAGAGTTAGTTCGCTCCTTCTCCATTCTTCCGGCATTTTATTGTGTTTTATAATTTTATTAATTAATGTTGTTAATTTTTTATTCATTTGTCATTGCTGCTCCACAATATTTCAGTATTCGTTTGGTATCCCGTCTTTACCTGCTGCTTTTCTGTTCCTCAGGTTTTCAAGTATTTTCCGAACTTCCTGTACATTTATATTAAGTTCTTTATATGTTGTAATTTCTGATATAGCTTTTTTAGGTAGTCAATCCACGTATCATTTTCCATGTATTTTAGTTCTATTAGTTACTTTACCTCCGTTCATTGACGTCTGATGAAGCGCTATATTTCCTTTTGCAGAAGAGAAAAATTATGTTCCATTTCTTTCGAAAAACGTTCCCAGTGACCATTTTTTATTTTTCTTATAAGTGCATGTGTTTCGTTTCTAATTGTCTTGTAATTATGTTATGCCTCTTGTGTTTTGGTTGACATGTATTTCAGGTAAGCTTTTTTGTTTTCTTTACATTTTTCCTTCACTTTATTTATATTTCTTTTACCAAGAACTTTCTTGGCCGAGGCTAAGATGTTAGACTTAACTTTTGCCCAGCTTTCTTCGACTCCATCACTTTCTGTGATATATGTTTTTCTGTTTTTTTCGGTTCTTCTTTTATGGAATAGGTATCTTGTGGAGTCATCCTGTAAGCTTTCGACTTTTATCTTTGTGGTGTATTTCGGTGTTTTGTTATCACATATATGTGTTGTCATTCGGCACAATACCAATTTGTGATCGCTTTCTATTTCTGCTGATGTTAGTGCTCTCTATTCAACAGAATATAGTCTATAATAGATCTTTGTCCTCTACTGTTTTCAAAAATGTATTTGTATTGTTCTTTGTAAGGGAAAAATGTATTATTATTACGTATCTGGTTTTTGCTGCAGAGGTCCGTTAGAAGGTTTCCGTTTTTATTTCTGATATTTTCGTTATATCGCTGTTTTATCCCTGGAACTAAATCATTGTCAACACGGGCGTTAAAATCACCCATAATGATTTTATATTTATCATTTGGGGTCTCGTTTATTACAGTCTGAAGGTGTTCGTAGAAGTTTTCCCTTGTGGTGGTATCTTTGTTGTTCTCTGGTGCATGAATTGCTATCACATTCAGAGGTTTGACATCCAGTTTAATTTTTACACTTATTATTTTTATACTTGGTGTAAAAAATTTTTGTGTACTAACAGAGCGACTCCTTCTTTGGCTCTGGTTTCTTTGGCAACACCACTGTAAATCATAAGATGGTCATCTATAATAATTTGACCCTTTTCCATTTTTCTTTGTATCTTTTAGCGCACACATGTCTGTATTTTTTTTTTCTACAAGCCCTTTTGTAATTTTCTGCTCTCTTGTAGAGACGTTACGTTCAAAGCACCGATGCGAAGTGTATTTCTCGTTTACCACAAATTCGTTGTCCTCTTTCTCCCGTTAGTCGTCGTAATGAAATCATTCCTGTCCCGAGGCATAATTCTGTTTCTATGAGCTGTATGGTTTTAAAGTCTATCAGTAAAGTGCTAAACGGGCTGTAGATCCCCTCCTCCTTTATTTGGGCTTGGGACCGGCAACAGTTCTGTCGAGCTACTCGATCTACCCAACAAAACTGCAGGCGGATTTGAGATATGTTACTTAAGGATGTACTTAATCTGTATTAATTCTTTGATCTGTTTTTTGTTCTCTTTCAGATCTGTTTTATATTAGGTAAATTCTTATTTCATTCCTTAGGTAAATTCTTATTTCAAACCCTCCGGCGCACTTTCAGGTCTACATATTATATAAGTGTTTTATTTTTTTTTCATTTTACTTTTACCTCTTTTTATACTTACTTTACTTTCCGTGTCCGGAACACCAATAGCTTTAAATTTTGTATTTCCAATGGTTGGCTACATAGATGTCCCTGTCATTCGCTAAAAATAGATCTTCTTCTGTGTAGGTCTCTCTCATCTCTGTGCATGCTAGTAGATTTTTTGTGGTAACAAACTTTATAATCTTACCGAAGGGGCTTCTAATTTCAGAAACTGTTACACGATTACTCTATTTGATATACGTACATTTATGTACTAATTGTTTTAATGCCAATGCATTTTAATAAAAAATACTAATTAATAAAAACGGAAATTTTCGCTTTTCCAAGTTTATAATACACACTTTCTTATGTTTGAAAATATATAAAGCAAGTAATATAAATTACCGCCTTGCTTAATAAAACTAAAAAGTAAAATAAAGGTATATGTCGGTTAACAATTTATATTTAACTACATAAATTAGCCAAATAGTCCCCAAATTCCTCGATGATTAAATTGATGGATATTGAAATAAATTTCAAGTTCCAGAATGTACCTGCTGTAAAATTTGAAAATCTACTACTAATACAATTATTGGCAACATCGCAGGAGTTTAGAAGTTTATGCAATATCGTAAATACGGATCCCAAAAATGGTTTATCCTTTTGTCGAGTCCACTTAATCCTACGTGTTGGTCGGAGTCTACATAAAGCGCTACTCAGATAATAAAATACACGGTGTATATTCTACTGAAGTTAGTATAATACCGTTTTAGAACGGAGCTTACATTAACCGCTAGATGTATATATATATATATATATATATATATATATATATATATATATATATATATATATATATATATATATATATACATCTAGCGGTTAATGTAAGCTCCGTTCTAAAACGGTATTATACTAACTCCAGTAGAATATACACCGTGTATATTATTATCTAAGTAGCGCTTTATGTAGACTCCGACCAACATGTAGCATTAAGTGGACTCCACAATAGGATAAACCATTTTTGGGATCCGTATTTACCATGTTGCATACATTTCTAAACTCCTGAGATGTTGCCAATAATTGTATTAGTAGTAGATTTTTAAATTTTACAGCAGGTACATTTTAACACTTGAAATTTATTTAAATATCCATCAATTTATTCACGAAGGAATTTCAGGATTATTTCGCTAATGTAGTTAAATATAAATTGTTAACCGACACATAACTTTATTTTACTTTTTAGTTTTAATAAACAGGGCGGTAATTTATATTACTTATTTTATATATTTTTAAACATAAGAAAGTGTCTATTATAAACTTCGAAAAGTTAAGTTTCCATTTTTATTAATTAGTATTTTTTATTAAAAGGCATTGTCACTAAAACATTTAGTTCATAAATGTACGTAGATCGGATAGAGTAATCGTGTAAGAGTTTATGAAATTAGAGGCCCCTTCGGTGGGATTATAATGTTTGTTACCCTACTAATTAAAGAAAACTCAAATAACAGGGAGATCTTTATAATTTTTGGATTACTGCAGTTTATAACATGCAATATTTGTTTCATAGCGTAGTTGAATTTAAACTACAATAATTTATAAATCAATCTTGAATAACATACTTTTTTACTGTCTAATTTCAATAGATATTTCGATTTTTAATTAAAATATTTAATGCATTAAAGTCGCGTAGAGATTTTCAGTAAACATTTAATTTTAAAACTATTATAATAAAAGTCCAAGAAAAGTATAAAGTCTAGGGAATTCAATACCCACTATGGATTTGTTTTATAGACTATCGTAAAGCGTTCCACAGAGTCAAATGAATACACTTATGACTGATACTAAAAGAATTAGGTGTACAACAACACCTAATTTTGCTTATAACTGAACTGTACGAACACACTACTAGACCATTTAAACTAACATTAAAAGAAGATTGAAAATCAAAAGGAAATATAAGTATCTGGGAAAAATTTCTCAAACGATACTAATATTAAAAGGGACTTTAAAGAGCATCTGACAAAGCATGCTAAAACACAAAATGGTTATTTGAGAAAAATTATAGCTCGTTCCAGAAAGAATTGTAATATAACATTAATGTAGATTAAGAAGAAACGCTGAAGAAAAAAACAGTAGCGGTTAGCCTAAATAAAGAAAGGCAAAAAGAAGATGTAATTTGATGTTTTGAAAAATCTGATCCGAAAACTCTATGAAAAACATTTCATAGTATAGACATCGAGCGCGGCGATGCCTCTGCCGTCTGGCGGCCTATATCGACTTTTACTACCATTTGACTATTTGTGTACGATTTTGTGTATGGTTAAGTGGCACACCACAAAAAGTGTTTTTATTTTCTCTTTTGTTCAACAATTAAAATGTATTGCTATACTTCTAGATGTTCCAATACAATAAAGGATAATAAACATAAAGCACAGGGTACAAAATTTTATTATTTTCTATGCGCTAGTTATTATAAACACATAAGCTATATTACAATTAAAAACTATGACCACTATGAAAAAAATACGGTAGACTATGACTACATTTGTGCTTTAGCACTATAGTAAGAACAAGATAAAAATCTAAATTTCTACATAATTATATTAACAAGAAATTAATAAAACTTTTGTTCATTATTAGTATTTTCGTTATTTTAGAATATATTATGAAAAATGTTGTTGATATTACAATATCAGATGATAGGAATACAAAAATAAAAAAACAACTTACCTTTTCAAAACAAAAATCAATCACTTCATTTTATCACGAAAAATTTAAAAATTGCAATGTAATTGAACCCATTTTGTGAGCTATAGTTACATTGATACTTATGTGGCAATTAGCTGTAAAGTCATTAGTCTTTCTCACCGTATCGTATTTTCATGATATTTTTTGTAGGCAAGCGGTTTAGTTTGTGTAATATAATATCTTCAATTCGTCTCATAATATTTAGTTTTCAAAACAGGTGTTACGCTAATTCGGTCACATTTTTTAAATAACTTTGTAGTACATTTGAAAATAGGTCGACAGTTTTCCTTGAAGTCTTTAGTTGTATATTACTCCTTGTTAAATTATTCAGTTTATTAGGTAAGCCTAGTTTTGCCATGGTATTTCATAGTTTTATTCTTATGGTTATATCAGTGCTTGTTTAAAATCTATAAATTACTAGTTTAATGTTTTTTTTTTGTATTCCCAACATTTCTCATTAACTGCCTAATAGTGAATAATTGATCAACGATTTATTAGTTTTTCTAATTCCACACTAATAGTCTCCTATTTGATAGTTCACCTATTCACTCAATCGTTCCAGGTGTATCAGAAAAAATACTGTATATCCTAATAATTAATAGATATATAGCTTATATATAGCTTATATCGCTATAGTTTGTGCAGTACATTTTATTACCCCTTTTGTGTATGGTATGCTTTTCAGCAAGTTGGTACATGTTCTTACTTCTAAATTGACAGATCAGCTGTTTAACTGCCTGTAGTGAACTTTCTTCCTTATTTTGCAAATATACATAAAAATTAATAAAACTCTGACATACCGTTGATTAAAATATTGGATACCCTATACTATTCAATCAACGGAAATACTAAGATCACACGGGGAGAATAGTATGGGTTATTTCTGGTTTCGTCACAATTTACACTGAAATTACTAACAAGAGAGTGCTCTTACTTCCACGTTCAAATTGATATATAGAACCAACAAACCATCATATACCATCAGTACTAACAAAATGGAAACTATCAAATTAATGTCAATTTCATTTAATCAAACGTACTAACCTTAAAAATGGTCATTTAAGGAAACCCGCCTCAAAAACATTGACAATAAATTAAAAATAGTTTAAGCGTTATAAAAGTAACAGAGCAACAAAGCTCACAGCATGAGAATAGTGCCTTGTACTTTTATATAGCAATTTGTTCTCACAATTTTATAGTTTTTCGAAAAATGAACTCCGATTAAAAGATTAAAACGTCAAATAAAATGTAAAAACCTATTCATATTTTTAAATATAAAATCTTCAATTTAGAAATTGAACATTCTTAATAAATGTATAATCTAATATTTAAGCCTGTTTATGTTTTACAGACTTGGAAAACACTGAACAGACAAATATTTATTCTTTTATATAATAGGTTCTAAAAAAAGTGTACTCAAAACGAATAAATATGTTAATATATAAGTGTTTTATTCCAGTTTCATATGAAAGCATTAGATCTTAGATATTATAAATTTCGTCATAGGTGCTAATTTGAAATGAAAACCAAATGATAGAGCATATAGTGAAATATAAATATCTTAGCCCTCTCTTGCCCGACTTTTTTTGTAAACGTAAGAGAAAATGTTTTAATTTGTATATGTGCTCAAATATCCATCCATTTACAACTAGTATTTTTTTTTAGATTTTTTAAATTTTGTTTGGGGAGAGTTTTGGGAGTATTGTCCTCAGGCAACTGTGGGCAGCAAAAACTAACGAATTAAGTTATATACTTATTTATTATGCCAATCAAAAAAACAAATATTTGTAGTTGTAAAAGATAAAGCAACTTTACATTTATCGCACATTACTTTAGAAGTATTACAGCATCCTGGTTTTCTGCATCTTCCCTTTTTTGAAAATACGGGCCAGTCGAAGGTTTGGTCAAGCCTAACTTCCTTCGGTGGTACAATAGCAGTAGGTCCTCTCTTCCGTTTTTTTACAATTTCGTTCTCAATTTCACTGAGCCTGGGACGTCCTTTGTTTTTGATCTGGTCAGTTCTTGCTAACAATACGCTACATAAGTGGGACTTAAACTGTAACAAAGACAACTGATTTTTCTTTCAAAGTTATCGCAATCACGACGATACAACAACCAGCTGTCAACAACAGCTAAATCCAGAAGGTAAAAAAATATTTTTAGATACCACTTTTTAGATTTTATGTCTGTTCGGTAAAGAGCAATTAGTGAATCCATAAGATCAACATCCCTCATAAATTTATTATAAAATTGTACTGAATTTGGACAGCATACAATAATTCTTGATTTTTGTTTCTTATCTCACCTCTTGACTAACGAAGTAGGCTCAGAACCAACAAATGTACTAAGCAAATGAACCGGTTTATTATCGTACCACTTTAATGCTGTTGTCTTATGCCATCTGCTGTAGCGTGCTTTTCTTCTACAGTACCTCTACCTTGTTTCTTCATATTCTTGTCATCGGAAAAATGGCAATTAGGCAGTCTGTTTGGACGAACATTTCCCAAACATTGCAGTCCACGTTTTTCCATTTCATTCTGCAACTGAATGCTATTAAACCAGTTGTCAAAATATACTTTATAGTATTTGTTTGGTTCGACTATCTCACACAATCTTATTACTACATTACCGCTGGTGTCTACATTAGGTAAATGAAGAGAATGTTCAACAGTTCCTGTAAATAATTCCCAGTTATAAACAATACCATTGCTATCATGCAAAACAAATGCCTTGTATCCCCATTTTTTGGGTTTATTCTTCATATATTGTTTTAAAGAATGTGCCCCTTTGAATGGTATCATTTGTTCATCAATACACAATTTTTCACTCATTGGAATTGAAAATTTTGAAATGGACCGTTGATGAATGGTCTAATTTTGTATAACTTATCATTATTGTTGATAATATTTTCGTTATTATTGAAATGAATTTTAGTTTCTATTTCTTCCCAGCGATTCCTAGATATACTGTCAACTATTTGAGCTGGTCTAAATTTGCTTGGTACAAATCATCTTCATTTTCCATTTTATTTGATCCTGGATCGATTGATATCTGAGTACCTATGGAAAATTCATTATCACTCTCTTATTATCACTGTCAAAGTCAGAGTCTTTGGATTCCTCGGATATTTACTGCTTTTCCCGTAGAACGTTTTTGTATCCATCCTAAAAAAATAATTTAAAATAATATGGTCCAGTGTGGATTCAAAGTAATATACCTGTTTTTTATCACAGTACTGAAACAACACAATAAAATAAACAAATTTCAACGGTAATCAATATATAAATGCTGATATAATGCCTCGGTATATATTTTTATATAAATTGTACACAATTAAAAAAGTTTTATGCATCAAAAACTCCTTTGTTGCCTTGAGTACACACGGGGCTATAGAGGGTTAAAATAGCTGTATCGCGCGAGGATAAGGTTATTGATGAGGAAAAAAAGACCTATCACTGAGGAAGTGAGATAGTAATTGGCAAACGCAAAGAGCACTATAATTACATTAAATGAAATATGCATTACAATCTATCATGATACACATATCTTGATACACACGAAACAAGACAATTAATAAACACGTTAAGAGAATCTTAAGAAATAATAACCAAAATTTAACTTTTAATACGCAGAAGAAATACTAATATACAGAAGATACACAAATTAAAAAACGTTATCCACTTATTGTACGCAAGAGAGATACCTCTAGGAAAATTCAAAACGATCGAGAATATATAACAAAACAACACAATCAAAGTAAAAGTAGAAGAAGAACTAACCGACCCTATTGAAGCTGACAATGGGTTGAGACAGGAATATTCCCTGAGTCCCCTATTATTCAACCTGATTATGGATGAAATAATAAAAAAGTAAGAACTAAAAAAGGATACCAAATGGAAGAAAAACAAATAATATATAATATAATATTAATCTGCTGTGCAGACGACGCAATACTACTCTTTCAAAGTGAAGATGATTTACAACGTACGCTGCTCCAATTTCATATAACCGCCAGAAAATTTAACATGTTAATTTCCCCAAAAGAGACAAAATGCATGGTTACTACCGCAAATTTACTAAGATGTTAATTGGAGCTAAAAGGTCAGATAATAGAACAAGGGTTGAAGCTTAAATATCTAGGCATCACATTATCTAGCTAGGGAAAGCTCGAAACTGAAGTGAAAGATCCAGTGAATAGAGCAAACAGAGCCACAGGCTGCCTAAATGAAACATTATGAAGAAATAAAAATATCGGAAAAGAAACGAAAGGCATAATTTACAAAACAGTCATCAGACCAATAATGACATACGCGGCAGAAACAAGACCTGATACAGAGAGGACAAAAAGGATGTGAAACAGCAGAGATGAAAACACTTAGAAAAATTGATGGTAAGACACTATGGGACAGAGCTAGAAGTACAGATATACGACGTAGGTGCAAGGTGAAGAACATCAAGAACTGGTTAATAAATAGAAGAGTAGAACGGAACGATCATATAAGCCGAATGACAACAAATAAAACAATAAAGACAGCAAGAGACGGTTAACCCATAGGAAGACGATCAGTAGGAAGACCACGAAAACGATGGAAAGGCAACTTACTGGAAGCACAATGAAAAACAGACAGAGTTATGTCTATATAAAAAGAAAAAGAAGAAGAAGAAGAAGATACACAGTATAAACATTATAATAGCTTTAAGAAAGATAAAATAAATCAGTCATATTAATGTAGAACAGCAGAGGACAGAGTGTTTAGAGAAAATAATGAATGTCATATTAATGTAGAATAGCAGAGGACAGAGTATTTGTCATAGCTTTGGAGAAGTGCCCAATTGAAAAAAGAACACAGGTCGTTCAAAAAAGACGGAACTCTAGAAAGAAAACAGAATAGATTTAAAAAAATAAAAGCATAAACATGTCTTTTCCTACTTTTTTAATATTGAAGATACGTAAATAGAACATTCAATTAAAATATAAACTTTGACATCTGTGATAAACCCATCATCTGAACAGTGGCACCAACAAACTTATTTATTTTCCACAAAGAGGCTCTTTAGAATCTAAAATTATTACTATACAAATCTGATTCGACATATCGTCAAAAAGTAATACACGGCATATAAAATTTAAATTTTTAATAAAAAGATTACGCATTACTTATGGGGTTTAAAGAACGAGCCTTTAGGAAGATTGGAGTACTAATAAGACCACCGCAATCGGTCATACCCCGGGTAATGATTAATTAATTAATCGGCTAATTCTTCAGTCACCCCTTTAATATGATTTTGTCAAATTGGTCCTTTTTGGGACCAACTATTCTAATAACATATGTGTCGTTCATTGTAAAAGTGGTGTAACTCCATATTTTGTTATTTACTGTTTTATTGTATCATTCAACCACATTTAGTATAATCTTTCAATATAAAAGCGAATCATCTCCAAAACTTACTCCTTCAACATGTAGATGGGGTTACTAGTTTTGTTCGAGAGCTTAAACTGTAAATATGTCATTATAAAAGTGAAGTAAATCCCAAGTCGCAATAATAATGAAGTAAGTCCGGAGATACTTCACTTTTATTGTGGCAAAATTGCAAGAGGTTATGTTACATATTGTATCATTTCGTTGATTAATTTATGTTTACTGTTTCAAAACGAATTATAATAGCATATTATGATGGATACAGATGATTTTAGTAATTCTGATTCCGAATATCACCCTTCAAATGAAGAAAATAATAGTACTTCCGGTAAGTTTCGTTGTTGTTCATTTAGTTATTTTTATAACCTTAAAATATAAGTTATTAATAAGAATTAGGCAATCCATTGACCTGTTAAACATTGTATTTGGTTGGCACACAAAACCAACAAAACTGTCCGTAACTTTATCTACTTGTTTTTGTTAATGTTTTTTAGTGTTTTAAAGATATGTTTTATTCATTGTTTGAAAAGCAACAATAAACAAATATTATTTTGCTTGTTTTTGTTCAACATCTGGTGCTTCTAATAATAATTTCCTTAGCATTTGGTTTAAGCATATTATTGAACTACATACAATAAAAATTCCAAAAATGAAGCGAATAATATTCATACAGGATAAATAACGTATAGATATTAGGAAAATCACAAAAATAACCTTTGTTTGCCAACCAGAGGTCACGTGGTCTGGATTGCCTAATACGGAACTATTTTGTTTATTTTTTGAGTTTTATAACCAACTATACTTGCTCAACCTTTTAAATGTGTTGTCTCCTTGTTTTAGGTACAGATTCAAGTCATGACGAAAATATAAATGATAATTATGACCAGCAAAATCTTCAAGCAGACCCTGTACCAGCTAAGGCTAGAAAAAGATCACTCAATAAAGAAAATTGGGCAGTCAACAAAAGAAAAATGTTAAGAAATAGCGGTAAAGAGTATTTAACCAAAAGAGGTATAATAAAAAATCAGAAAAAAATTGAAAATATTGATTGTGGATGTCCAAAGAAATGTTTAACGCTGTTGACAGAGGATGAAAGAAAAGAAATATTTGACTCTTTTTGGAATTTAAAAAATTATGATCTTCAAAATTCATATCTGTATGCATTGGTACAAAAATCAGCAGTCAAAAGAAAACGTCCACTAAATAGTTCACGAGCAGGAAAAAATTTTCATTTCAAATATTTTGTTAAGTCAAGTAATGAAACCCGATCTGTGTGTAAGAAATATTTTTTAAAAACATTTCAAATCAGTGATGGCAGACTGTATCGTTGCCTTTCAAAGGATGATGTGTTCCAATGTACTGATAAACGAGGCACAACAAGTTCCAGAAAACTTGATGATTCTGACATTGTAGCTCACATCGAAAGTTTTCCTTCCTATCAAAGCCATTACACGAGGAAAAATAACCCCTGTAGAAAGTATTTAAATCCAGGACTAAAAATACGAAAAATGTATGATCTTTACAAAGAAAAATGTAATATTAATATGACAGAACCTAAGAAATTAAAATATTATAATAAAGTTTTCAACACAAAATTTAATTTACATTTTAAAATGCCACACCAAGACACTTGCAAAACTTGTGATGACCTTAATTTAAAGATACAGGGAGCTGGCGATGAAAATGCTAGGAAGGGATTTGAAATACAAAGAGAAGTTCACCAACGAAAGGCAGAAGCAGCAAGAAAAAGTCTAAAAAATGATTCAAAAAGAACTAATGAAGCATACATTCTAACTTTTGATCTACAGAAAGCCTTACCCTTCCCCAAACTTAGTACTTCTGTAGCATACTATAAAAGAAATCTTTATGTTTATAACTTCGGTATACATTGTTTCAATGACGATGTAGGCTACATGTTTGTCTGGGATGAAATTGAAGGCGGAAGGGGCTCTCAAGACATTTCATCATGTCTTGTAAAGCTTTTAAAAACTCATGCAGCTACACAAAACCATGTCATAATGTACTCTGATTCTTGTACCGGACAGAATAGAAACATCAAGATGGCCCTTTCTCTTTTAAAGCTTGTACAAGAACCTATTCTCAGTATAAACACAATAGACCATAAATTTTTAGTGTCAGGACATTCGTTTTTACCCAACGATGGGGAATTTGGAGTCATTGAAACCGCTAGTCGTCATCAACAACAAATTTTCAGTGCAGATCAATGGATAGACATCATAAAAAAAGCAAAACGCAAACAGCCACATTTTTGCGTGACGAAAATGAAAAACTGTGATTTTTTTAGTACAGTTACCTTGGAAAATTCCATTACAAATAGAAAGAAAACGACATGTGGTTATGAGTTCAGCTGGCTTAATATTAGATGGATAAGATTTGAAAGAAATCATCCATTACAGTTTAAATTTAAAGAAACCCTTAATCCTGACACCCCATTTTACGTTGTAGATTTAACTAAAAAGAAGCAAGGACCTGAGGTTCAGTTAAACAATATTATACAAATGCCACTGTATACCTCAAAACGTCCCATAACCAGCGCAAAAAAGAAAGATATGAAAGACCTCTTACCGTATATTCCACCGATTTATCACTCGTATTATAAAAATCTTCCTACCGATATACCAACGCGGTCAAACAGCGGTAATTCTAGTGAACGTTTATCTGATGATGAAATTATGTACGATTAGCTCACAATAACAGTGAAGTAAGTCCAAAAAAATTTTTTTTTTCCTATTTTTATCACAGAATTCAATATATTTTTTTCGTTTTATACTTATGATTAGAAACTTGGTCTTGTAGTGAACAATAAATAATGTAAATAACTCAATAACGACTTTTATTTTTTTTCCTGTACATCAATTTGCAAATCTCAAAATATCTACAAATTCAATTTGATGGAGTTACACCACTTTTACAATGAACGACACATATGTCTATAACTGTTAATGGTATATCTAAAAATCAAGAAACTTTACTTTACTTAAATTTATCAGACATATGAGTTAACACGAATCTGACTAATTTCTAGTACAGGAAACACATATAGGGACTAACCTAGGGTATTTGGTATATAGCTGATCGCTGAAAACCACATTATAGATATAGACATACTATTTCTGTCGGAAAGTAAGAAAGGACAAAACCAGTCAGCTGAGAGAACCTTTTAACGATGTGGAGCTTGGATCCACCATTTACATATTTAATGAAAAATAACACAACTACCGACCTTGAGGATCTGAGCACAAAGCTTATTACGCAATCTGGACCAAAAACACTACAATGACTTATCCAGATGATGAACAACTGTATTCAAATTAGGAGATACCCAAAAAATAGAGACAAGCCAAAGTTGTTACTTTACTTAAGCCTGGCAAACACTCCAACGACCACAAAAACTATCGGCTAATATCTTTATTTTGTCAGCTATTCAAAATACTTTTGCACAATATCGTTAATATGATATCACCGATATTAGAAGAAAAACTTAAATTAAAAGACAAAAGTGGCTGTAGACAGGGAAGATCCCGTACATCACAAATACTAAATCAAAGACGGGTACGAAAAATATCGGGTATCAGGGGTGGTATTTTTCAATCTAAATGCCGCTTACGACACCTTAAATTACAGAATATTTCTTCAAAAACTATATGATATCCCTTTAGATAACAAACTCACTTATATTGTCTGCGTATGCCTACACAATAGAATATTTTTTGTATCACTCAATGATAAGAATAGCAGATGAAGAACGGTCTCGCTTGGGGTAGCATAAAGGCCCCTACACTGTATAACATTTACACAAACGAACGATCCATACCGGTAGATACTAGAACTTCTATTATATAGACGATACACCTATTATTACACAATAAAAATAAACTATGAATCAATTTTCAGCCAAAATCTCTGAAAAACTCGTGTGTGCTCCTTTAATCTCCCTAACATAGACGCTTTCACACAACTGAACATCCAATAATGTCATGAAATTGTTGAACGTAGACTTCATATAAATTCCTTGAAAATAATTTGTATCGCACGGGGTCAGTCACAGATCATTGTTTAAAACTAAAAGGTAAATTGAGGACCAGAAATAATATTTTTCGCATGCTTGTCAGCTAAAAATGAGGTGCGCGTTCTTCCGCCCTTAAAACATAGACGCTTGCACTATATGCATCTGCTGCCGAATATACCTTGTTAGACAAATTCTTTCTTTTTGTGCACACTACTACCCATTTTAACACAAAAATATCTATTGTAGCTCTTAACCATATTTATTTTGAGATAATCTTTTATCGAGATATCATATATAGTACACAAATAAGACCAGAACTAAAATAATAAAAAAGCTTTATACAAGATATCGCAGAAGATTGGATGAAATAAACGTAGTTTTTATTAATCGGATGCTTACATAAAACGTACAAAGACATACTCACGTAAACAAAATATATTACGAAATTTCTGTAATTAAAAAAAAAACATTGAGTTCGGCATTTAACTAATAAAATTATATTAAATAAAAAAACAACATTTTTAAAAATGCAGAAAAAATAAAATTTCCTATGCAAGCGAACATTCCATTAAATAATAAGCCCAAATCCTTTTGTATCTATATACCTGTTTTTAAAGAACCAGTTACGTCTTAGTACGTAGTTATACCAGGTAATAAGATATCCTTTATTACTTAGTGTAATGCGTATGACATTACACTGTCTACGAACAGTAGATAAAAATAAGGAGACCATATGAACCGCTCGGGATATATGTTGAAAATATACGGTAAAGTCGCACAGTTGCCAAACTCTCAGAGCTTACTTAAACCGATAAACCTATGGTTCAATTATACATTGAAGAAGATCTCAACGACCCCTATAATATATACACGTGAACTAAACGATATACATTTATGATACAGGGGTATTTACGGGCTCCAAAAATTTTTTATAAATTATTAAACTCTACATGTTGATGAATCGACAGAATCAATATTATGGAATGGTCAAGTGAGCTCCGTATATCGGTACCCACTTGACCACGGAGCTCGATTGAACCTGAATTTTAACATGGGCGGAGTCCACTTTATGCCGTAGATATAAATATATATATATATATATATATATATATATATATATATATATATATATATAAATATATATATATATATATATATATATATATATATATATATATATATATATATATATATATAGATCTAGCGGTTAATGGGGGCTCCGTACTAAAACGGTATTATACTAACTCCAGGCGAATATACATCGTGTATATTATTATCTGGGTAGCGCTTTATGTGGACTCCGACCAACACGTCGGATTAAGTGGACTCCGTAATAGGTTAAAACACTTTTGGGATCCGTATACATTTCTTTGCGTACACAACTAAACTCCTCCGATGTTGCCAATAATTTGATTAGTCGTAGATTTTTAAATTTTACAGCAGGTACGTTTTGGAACTTCAAATTTATTTAAATATCAATCAATTTAGTCATCGAGAAATTTCACAAATAGGTACTTGGTTAATGTAGTTAAATATTTTATGGTGGTTATTTATATTACTTGCTTTAATTATTTTCAAACTTAAAAAAGTATTTATTATAAACTTGGAAATGGCTAGTTTTCGTTTTATTTATTATTATTTTTTGTTAAAATGTATATGCACTTAAACATTTAGTCTCTAAATGTACTAACATCGAGTAGAGTAGTCGTGTAACAGTTTAAGAAAGTAGAAGCCCTTCGGTAGGATTATAATAAACTACATAAAATTAAAAGAAACTCTGTAAACAGGAGATCTTTGTAATTTTTCAATTCCTGCAATTTATGACGTGCAATATTTGTTTCATAAAGTAGTTAAATTTAAACTATAATAATTTATGGGAAGCGTTTAAAGAAGTAATCGCTAACCTTAATTAGAATACGGCACAATAAGAAGATGAAACTTACTGTATTTTTACTTATTATATTCACAAAAAGAATATCCAAAGTAAAATTTAACACGTTTTAATGGAGTTGTAGTGAAATTTGACTTCTTATTACGATACCGGATCCTGTAAAATTTTAAATACATTAAATCTCCGTAAATTATTAAATTTATTCTTAGAATAAAATAACAAACTTCTTAGTAATTAGGTACTATATACCGTTCACAATTATGTGATAATGTGTAGGTGTCAAGATTGCACGGTCATGTGCCATAAGGTTTCATCTTTCATATAAACATCGATAGTTTTTAACTTTGGGTGTATTTGATTCCACCGTGCTGTAACCCATCCAACTTGAAAAGTGTTATTTTACATAAAATAAAAACGTTTGCCCTAATAATGACCTATAAATATACATTGTTAAAAATTGTATACATTTATCAATTTTAAACGTTCTTTGTCGTCTTCTGATCTTCATCTCCATTCGTTCCTAATTAAGCACATGTTATCCACAGGATACCTCTCTCATTTTTAAATCATTACTCTTTTTGCCTTTTGCCATGGTTTTCTTTATTTTGTTTATTCATACCGTTTTTACTCATAACAAATATTGGGTAGATTATTGTATCATTAAACTTTCTCCTTATATGTCCGTATCATATAAGTTTTCTAGTTATTTTAATAATGTCGTATGTTAATTCCATTTTGTTTAACAATAAAACAGCAAACCTTCTACAAAACTATTTCTATCTTATCACTACAGCTGTTTCGGAGAGTGCCTTTCTCAAGTCTCAAGTTTCTCGAATCCATCAGTCATCCATTGTATTTCTTATACTTTCATTTAAATCCTCTCCAATCAAAGATTTTGAAGCAGCTTTGCTCAGAAGTGGCATTCTTCTGTGCTAACTTCCTTCCACACCAGTTCTACAAGTTTGACATCTTGGCGTCTATGCACGTGTCCGATATACCTTAAGGGATTTATTTTCCTGAACAATATCGTTATGCGAGCTTTCCTTATTCAGTATGTTTTCTTATTCTATACGGATTTGTAGCGATATGATAATGAGTTCTGAAGCTATTTTCTTGTGGCATTTTAAAATAATTACTATTTAAATTGGAATAAGCCACAATTAAAGCTTAAAGGTAGTTTATTGACGTTTCAATTTCCACTTCGGAAATCGTTCTCAAAATACAAACATTAGTGAAAATGATTTCCGAAGTGGAAATTGAAACGTCAATAAATTAACTTTAACCTCTAATTGTTGCTTATTCCCATTTAAATAGTAGTTATGATAATCGGGTTAAATAAAAATTTCTGATTATTTTCCTTTCAAATCTTCGGAGTGCTTCCTTATTTGTTTTAGTCATTCTCCATGACTCACATCCATGTATTAAAATAGGTCTGAAGTTTGAATTATGCTCTGTATTTCTTTAGTGGCATTATTATTAACCGTGATTAGTGATCTAAGATATTTAAAGTGTTTCATACTTTTGAAATTGTAGTTGTTGACTTTAATGTTTTTTCTAAATTTATTGAATTGGTTGATTGGTTTTCTGTTGATTCGCTTGTATTTGGTTTTCATTTCGTTGATTTTAAGTCAAACATTTTTTGTGCTCTCTTCACTTTATTGAAGTTTGTGGACGGAAGAGTTTCTCGTTAGAGTTATGAGTTCTATATCATTAGCATATGCTAGGAGTGCTTTGTCCGTTGGGCCGTTAATGGATTACATCTTAAATAGGCGTTATTTCTATTTTAGTAAGCTGTTCATTAATTTTTTGATTATTGGAATCGAGAATCTGTATTTTATTCGACTGTTTTATAACACAGAGTTTCTTGGAGCATATTTTCATCTTTGGTTTCCAGTATCATTATTACAAGGATTTTGCTGGATATAGACATAGTGAAGCCGGTGGTATGTACATGATGTTTTCATAACCAACGTTCAAAAATTTTTCTTACTGTAAATTTATGATTATTTTACTAGGAAATATAGTGTTGTTTAATAATAATAAAGTTCAAGCAACAATTCCTATATGCATTAACTCGGTAAAGATAATTCTGCTCCCCGATACCAGGTAGCAGTCCCGAAAACATTAAAACTGCTACACTCATGCTTCTCATTATCCAACAATTAGCCAGTCCAGAACTATACGCCTTATTATGGTACTGATATTGCTGCTGCTCCTCATAAGTGAATAGAATATGCAAGGAAGGTTTTGACAATTTAATAGGATTTTGTGTGTTAGAATATTATTTCTCCGAGAAAGTGAAGAATATCTAAGTATTTGCTATCCGGATTTAATCCATAAATTAAATAATGGAATGCTCTAAAATAATGCTAGTAGCAGCAAAAAAAAAGCGGTCTAATAGTCATCATCATCATCATCAATCAGCCCTGAGTTGTCCATTGTTGAACATAGGCCTCCTCTAGACTTTTCCATCTGCTTCTGTTCTGCGCCTCTGGTATCCAATTGGTCACGATTCTTTTGAGGTCGTCGGTCCATCGCTTTGGGGGTCTTCCTCGGCTTCGCTTGTCAGCCCGTGGTCTCCACTCAAGCAATTTTTTTGTCCAACTGTTGTCTTTCATTCTTGCAACATGTCCTGCCCATCTCCATTTTTTTTTTTGTAATATGTTCGATAATGTCTTCCACTCCGGTTCGTCTACGAACTTCCTCGTTTCTTATTCTATTGCTTAAGTTTATTCCAAGCATTGATCTCTCCATTTCTCGTTGTGTCCTTCTCAATTTTTCGGCTAATGTTTTTGTGAGAGTTAAGGTTTCTGCTCCGTATGTGAGGACTGGTAAAACGCACTGGTTAAAAAGCTTTTCTTTTTAAATGGATCGGTATATTTGTTTTAAATACGTCTCTCATTTTTCCGAATGCAGCCATGTTTGGTTATCTCGCGTTAACCTTATTTCGTGACCCAAATACACATATTTTTCCACAAGTTCTATGGGCGACTTTTCGATTTCTATTAGCTCATTGGGGATGAGATTGGTAATCATTTTTGTTTTTCCATAGTTTATTTTTAAACCGACTTTCTGGGTTACTTGCTGTAGTTGTTGTAGCATAACTCTGGCCTCTCCTAAGTTGTCTGTTATGAGAACAATATCGAACAATATCATCGGCATATCTGAGATGATTGAATATCTTTCCATCGATTCTAATACCCTTTGATTCCCACTCTAGCCTTTTAAATGCGTACTCCATAACTGTTATAAATAGTTTTGGTGACAAGGTATCTCCCTGCCGCACCCCTCTGCCAATTTTTATCTTCTCAGTGCAATAGAGGTTAACGGTTGTTGTCGCATTTTCGTATATATTTCGAATATTATTTGCATACCTGCGATCTATTCTGCATTCTGATAGTGCTTTTAAGATAGCAACTGTTTCGACCGTGTCAAATGCTTTGTGGAAGTCGACAAAGATAAGAGCAAGGGGTCTGTTATATTCGATAGACTTTTCAACTAGAGTTTTAAGGCATTGCAAATGGTCGTTTGTTCCGTGTCCCGCTCGAAATCCTGCCTGTTCTTCTGATTGATAGAAATCGAGTTTTGCTTCTAATCTGTTTGTCAGTATTTGAGTAAAGAGCTTGTATAGGTAGTTAAGCAAACTAATTGGCCTATAGTTTTCGAGATCTGATATATCCCCTTTTTTGTGGAGGAGGATTGTAACCGAATTTTTCCATTTACTTGGAATGTTTTCACTATGCAGACATAGATTAAAAAGTGTTTGGATTCGGGATATCAAAAGTGGACCTCCTAGTTTAATTGTCTCAATGACTACACCATCTTCCCCCGGAGCACTATTATTTTTCATATTTTTGAGGGCATGTTGAACCTGACCTCAGCGACTCCAACAATGTCCCAATTGATTTTATCAAGTTCAGATTCCATTTCTATGAATTTTTCTTCTGATAGCAGGGTTCTTGCATTGAAAGTTGCAATTTTTAGAGATATATATCTGATAGATGGTTTTCTTAAATATGTCAGAATCTTGCCCCCCCAGAATCCGTGAGACTGACTGATAGTCTGACTGATGGTGTAATAGTCACTAATGAGAAAATCAAATAAATGTTCTTTAACATACAAAAGAGAGGATCGAGAGTAGGGCATAACGGAACAATAAAGCCATATAATTTTGAAAGATTGCAGCGTCTTAGATGCCGTAGGTAATGTTGTTACATAAAAAATAAAAGGGAATATTTAGGTAGCTAACTGATGTTTATGTATATATAACCCTCTTTTAAATCCAGAAGTCTAATTCGAATCTCTAAAATCAGGATATATAAAATAGTGATCAAACCAGTGCTAATGTGTGGATACGTGACGAGAACATATTAATTAGACCAGGATTGCTAGAAAAGCCATCAGAGGTATTTTCCGACTTACAGAGGTCCGAGTACTAACCAATACCGAACAGAGGTAATTCCAAGGTTAAACACATATATAAAGATAGCAACATCGTACAAGAAACTAAATCTCAGTGCTAAAGTTGCGCTGGCTTTATCCAAAGACTCTATAATAACTGCATTGCCAAGTTAAATTGGGAGGATGCCCCAAGAGAAAAAATGCCTTTAAGACTTCCACAAATGAAGGAGGAGGTAACATATGGTCAGATTTAGGAATAATGAGACTATCTACCGACCCATTATATTTATCAACACCTGCTATCCTACCTACAATCAATACTTATCTGTTGTGGAATATCAAATCAATTACATGTAATCAAACGAACTAGGCTTAAAAAAAATTATCCAAGGAAAGGCACTTTAGAGAAATATTGACATAAATTTTAAAAACGTCATTTACCTGGCTGTATTTTCAATAGGAAAGAGAAGACAAAAAGAAGAAAAGGCAATAGAATCTTGTTCCGTTCTGACTATACGATGAAGATGATCTTTATATAACATATAGGGAGAAAGAGAGGATAATGTTTATGTTTAATTTAGAACTCGCTGGTTTTCTCCCTTTTGAATTGGGTATATATATGTATTACCATAGAAAATAGAAGCAAGAGAACTATAATTATAAAACGAAAAGATTACGAAATGAAAAGATTATATAAATCCCTTATATTTACATAGACTGTTTTACAAATGGTGAACTAATGAGCATAAAAGGACAGCTGTTTTACAAACTTAATATTATTAGACGCATTTAGGATCAATTTCACTCAAAATATGATATGCTAAAATATGATACTACAGGAAAAAGGCAATGACTTTTACAGCTGATTGCCACATAAATAACAATGTAACCCAAGTATGATGATTTTTGCCATAGCAAATTTAAAGTGTTCCATACTTTCGAAATTGTAGTTGTTGACTTAAATGTTTTTTCTAAATTTATTAAATTGGTCTCTTCTGTTGATTTGCTTGTATTCGGTTTTCATTTCGTTGATTTTAAGTGAAACATTTTTCGTGCACTTTGTTAAAGATGTTTGCGGACCGGAGAGAGTTTCTTATGAGATCCATATCATTAGCATATGCCAGGAGTGCTTTGTACCTTGGCCCGTTAATGGATTACATCTTAAATAGGCGTTATTTCTATTTTACTAAGCTGTTTATTGATTTTTTGACTATTTGAATCAAGGATCTGTAGTTTATTCGACTGTTGAATAAAACAGACTTTCTTGGTGCATATTTTTATCTCTGGATTTTTGTTTGCCGTCTCCTTATTACAACGATTTTGCTGGATATCGACATAGGGAACCTGGTGGTATGTACATGATGTTTCCATAACCAACCTTCGAAAATTTGTCTTACTGTAAAGTCATGATGATTTTACTAGAAAGTATAGTGTTGTTTAATAATAATAAAGTTCAAGCAACAATTACTATATGCATTAACTTGGTACTGATATCTCTGCTCTCCGCTAACAGATGGCAGTCCCGAAAACATTAAAACTCATGCTTCCCATTATCCAACGATTAGCCAGTCCAGTACTATACGCCTTATTATGGTACTGATATTGCTGCTGCCCCTCATGAGTGAATAGAATATGCAAGGAAGGTTTTGGCAATTTATTAGGATTTTGTGTGTTAGAATATTATTTTTCCGAGAAAGTGAAGAATATCAATTTGCTATCCGGATTTAATCCATAAATTATTAGAATGCTATAAAATAATGATATTAGCATAAAAAATACGGTCTAATAGTCAGTAATAAAGCATATAAATGTTCTTTAACATACAAAAGAGATGACGTAGAGTAGGGCATAACGTAACAATAAACCCATATAATTTTAAAGGATTGCAACATTTTAGATATCGTAGATAACGTTGTAACATAAGAAATAAAAGGGAATATTCAGGTAGCTAACTGATGTATATATAACTCTTATAATACTTTTAAATTCAGAGGTCTAACACGACTTTCTTAAATCAGGATATATAAAACAGTGATTAAACCAGTGCTAATGTGTGGATATGTGGCCAGAACGCTAACAAAACAATGTACGTAAAACTCAGGTATTAATTAGATCAGGAATGCTAGAAAAGCCATCAGAAGTATTTTCTGACTTACAAAGGTCCGCGTACTAACCAATACCGAACGGAACTAATGCCAAGGCCAAACACATATATAAAGACAACAACGTCGTGTAAGAAGCTAAATCTCAAAGGCTCTATAATAACTACATTGCCAAGTTAAATTGGGAGGATGCCTCAAGAGAAAAAATGCCTTTAGGACTTCCACAAATGAAGGGGGAAGGTAACATGAGGTCAGATTTACTAATAATGAGACTATCTACCGACCCATCATATTTATCAACACATGCCTGTTCAACTACCTGCTATCCTACCTATAGTCAATACTCATCTCTTGGGGACTATCAAATCAATTACATGTAATCAAACAAACCAGGCTTAAAAAAAGTTATCTCAGTAAAGGCACTTTTAAAACGTTATTTACGTGACTTATTAAAATTCAAATTTTTAATGAAAAGTAAAAGATTAGCCATTTGTTATGGGGTTCAGAGAAGAACCTTCACGATGTTAATTTTTTGAGATATGATTGGATGTTTTCTCTTCATTGCATACTGAGACGCCCAAGTGGTATTCTGCTGTGCTAACTTCCTTCCATACCAGTTTTACAAGTTTGACATCTTGGCGTCAATGCATGTGTACGATCTACCTTAAACAATTTATTTTCCTAAATAATATCGTTATAAGAGCTTTCTTTATTCAGTATGTGTTCTTCTTCCATACGGATTTGTAGCGATATGATAATGAGGTTAAAACAATTTTCCTACTATTTTCCTTTCAAATATTAGTAGTTCTTCCTTATCCGTTTTAGTCATTGTCCATGATTAGCATCTATGTATTAAAATAGGTAAAAAGTTTAAATTATGATCTGTATTTCTTTAGTGGCATTATTATTAACCGTGATTATTTATCTAAGATATTTAAAGTGTTCCATATTTACGAAATTGTAGTTGTTAACTTTAATATTTTATCAAGATCTATTAAATTGGTCTCTTCTGTTGATTCGCTTGTATTTCTTCTTAGCTTGACGAATTCTTCTTTTTTCATTCAGTGAACTACTAGTGGGTTCTTTTTACGGAATTTTTTCATCACGTTTAGGTAATCATCAACGGTATATAAAAGTTGTTGAAATTTTAGGGCATTTTCAAAATCTACAAAATCACTACCATTGGGTAAAAGCTATGACTAGGAAAGAAATAGCATAATGTAATTTTTTCAATGGTAGGATGAGTTTCCAAAATCATTTTCAGAATCAAAACTATTTTAATGCTGCGGTTTTGGCCGCCACAAGAGTCTAACCACAAAATTACATGTTTTGCAGAAGTAACATTTTCTTCACTGTGTTTCTTAAGACAAATGCCTACGTCCTGGGCTCCCCGACCAGCTTCACCTTCTATCCAAATGTAACAATGACCTTTTTTATCCTTGGCGCTATGGATACCAAGGTTGTAAATACATAATTGACGCTTATAATATACAATATTTATTAGAATTCTCGAAAGGGGAAGAGTTTTTCTTTAAATCAAAACAAAAGGTTTCCACTTCTGGTTGATCGTTGCTTATCTTCATGTCTAGCTTTCTTTCTTCTAAGTGCACATTTTTTCTTTTTTTAACGCTTAATTGTTCGTTATCTGCGCAATTTTTAATTTCTAATTCGAAACAATCACATCTACTACAAGTATCTTTTTTCAACTTTTTTCTTTGAAGATTAAATCGTGTTAAAAACATTTTTTTGTAAAACGAAAATTTAACAAGGTCATTGTCTGCTTCTTCAATATACAATTCATACATTTTACTTAATGTTATGTCTTTTGTTAAGTATTCTCTTTTTGTGTTAGCTCTTCTGTAATGTGACTAATATAGAAAAATTTAAGCAATAACTGAAACTACTTCTTTACCTAAACGCCTCAACAAGTTGCCAACGTCACCATTGTTAACCACGTTTATGTACATATGTTGCCAAATATTCGATTTACAATCATTAAAACGCTCGCAAGAGGCGCTTGGTCCAAAACTAATACACAAAAATTAGTCGCTTGCTCTAGTTATGCAAAATTCAAAATCCAAATTAAAAAGAAAGGTACTTAATCTTTTTAAATATATCTGGTTATCCGTTACTAACAGGTTAATGGGATTTATTACGTAGATAGTTTATGCTTATTTCTATCTTCTTCTTTAAGTTCCATCTTCTATCGAAGGTTGGAAATCATCATGGCTATACGGACTCTGTTGACTGCCGCTCTATAAAGTTCTGCACTAAGTACTGCATTCAAACCATTCCCTTAAGTTTTTAAGCCAGAATATTCTTCGTCTTCCCACATTTTGCTTTCCTCGGATTTTGCCTTGCATAATAAGTTGTAATAATGCGTATTTTTGCCCTCTCATCACATGTCCTTTTATTAGGTAGATAGTTTATGCTTATTTCTATCTTCTTCTTTAAGTTCCATCTTCTATCGAAGGTTGGAAATCATCATGGCTATACGGACTCTGTTGACTGCCGCTCTATAAAGTTCTGCACTACTGCATTCAAACCATTCCCTTAAGTTTTTAAGCCAGAATATTCTTCGTCTTCCCACATTTCGCTTTCCTCGGATTTTGCCTTGCATAATAAGTTGTAATAATGCGTATTTTTGCCCTCTCATCACATGTCCTAAGTACTCAAGTTTTCGTCTTTTGATAGTTAATAATATTTCCGCCCGATTTCCTATCATTCTAGTTACTTCCACGTTTGACATTCTTTGAATCCATGATATTCGTAGGATTCTTCTGTAAGACCAAAATTCAAAGGCGACCGACTTATTCAGATGGGCTTGTTTTAGTGTTCACGCTTCCAAGCCATAAAGAAAAGTAGAGAACACGTAACATCGAAGCATTCTCAGGCTCTAACTTTATATCCCGAAAACAAAGAAACTTTTTAAGTTTAAAAAATAATGCACGTGCTATTTCAATGCGTGTCCTAATTTCTTTTGTTTGGTCTACATCTGATGTTATCCTGTTGTTCCTCTTTTCCATCAGAAAGCGCCATAATTCACAATTTAAGAAATTGGGGCTGGGTCTAGTGATGCATAACGCCGTTCATATAGCAATTTGTTGTCACATGTTTATAGTTTTTCAAAAAATGAACTCCGATTTAAAGATTAAAACGTAAAACAAAATATAAAAACCTATTGAACCTTATTCAGAAAATTTCAGAAAAGAATAACTTTTGTGAAAGATTGTGGGACACAGTCATATTTTAAGATAAAAACTTCAATTCAGAGAGTGGACATTCTTTATAAATGTATAATCTAATATGGAAGCATGTTTATGTTTTACAGACTTAGAAAGCACTGAGCACACAAGTATTTATTTTTTTATGTACTAGGTCGTAAAATAAGTATACTCAAAACAAATAAATATTACCTACCAAGTATTCTACTCCACTTTAATATCAATGCATCAGATATATTATAAAGATTTCGTCGTAGTTGTAAATTAATAGGAGATAAAACCAAATGTAGAGCATATAGTGAAATCTGAATATCTTAGAATAACTATATCGAGCGGGAACATTATTGATGAGCAAAAGGGAGACCCATCGCTGAGAAAGTGACAAAGCAATTGGCAAAAGCAAAGGGTACTTTGTACTAAAGTACCCATACCCTAAAGCATAAGCAGGTCTTTTCGTACTCTTTTAGTAAGTGATAGATTCGACCGTTACTTGATGGAAATTCATTTTATCTAACAATTAAACAGGTATGCGTTTACACGTCATATTTTGTAACTGAATAAGTTGAAGAGGGGATAACTGTTTGTCTCAAGTTGGTCATTCAGAATTATGTCTGTATTTTTTAATTTGCTAATTTCCATAGATTCTAATATTGATGGAATCTACAGATAGCTTAAGGCCTTTATTATAAATACACTTTTTTAGTAATAAAAATATATAAATAGAACCTAGAATACGCCTGTAAAAGTATGTAACCTTTGATCTCTGGGATAAACCCATCTCCTGAACAATGGTGCCGATATATGTAGGTAAAATTTTCTACACCTATTTTAACCTGTTTATTTCCTCATCAATATATATGATTTGTAACCGATACCACAAACTCATTTACTTATAGAGACTATATATTGACTATAGTTATTACTATACAAATCTGACTCGAAATATCGTCTTAAAATAACAGTAACAGAAAAGTGAAAGATTAGTGATTTTTTATGAAGTTTAAAGTAGAAGCGTTCACGAAAATTGAAGTACTAATAAGATAACCGCAATCGGGCGTACCCTGGGTAATGAATAATTAAGTAATCGTTAATTCTTAAATCACCCGTTCAATATGTTTTCTGTCAAATCGGTCCTTTTTAGGACCAACTATTCTAATTATGTGTAAAAATATTAAGAGTATATCTAGACATAAAGACACTCCACTTTACATATACGCTTAACAAAATGCAGGAAGCACATAGATGGCCAATCCTATGGTATTTGGTATTAAGCTAATCGCTGAAAATTACATATTAAATGCAGGCAAAGAAGCAAAGAAAAACTTATAATGAGAGAAAACAAAACCAGTCAGCTGTGAGAACCTTTCAACGATGTTGAGCTTGGATCCGCTATCCACATATATAATAAACAATATTACGGCTCCTGGCTGAGGATCTGAGCACAAAACTAACTATAAAATTTGAACTAAAAATACAACAATGGCTAATATCCAAAGTCTTTAGACAAGCAAAGCAAAGACAAAGTTGTTGCCTTGATTAAACCTGGCAAAAACTCCAACGACCACAAAAGCTATCGGCCAATATATCTATTTATTTTGTCAGCTATACAGAATACTTCTGTACATGATCCTTAATATAAACCGATAATAGAAGAAAAACTCTAATTAAAAGACAAAAGTGGCTATATATGGCAGGTTAGATCATATATGTCACAAATACTAAATCTTGCACAACACAGCAAAGAGAAGTACGAAAAATATCAGGTATGAGGAGTGGTATTTGTTAATCTAAATGCCGCTTATAAATAGTTATTTAAATAACTTATAAAATATTTAGTTATAAATTAGTCAGCCAAATTCAGGGAATATTAAGACTCACATCCATACATAAGCTCTACAATATCGTAGCTATCAATCCACCTAATATCCGAAGATAAGTAGCTAGAGAGCAAAAAAAACAAAGTCTAGATTCGTGACATCCACTCCACAAATACCAGCCCATTTTATGACTAGAATCAAGGAAAAACTGGATATATCAACAGATCTGCAAGATATACAAACAAAAATAAGCTGCTCCTCGCCATCTGATCCCTCGAACGGAACTTCCTTATGGTAGTTATCTTCCTTAAATCTGCCAGGAGGACTCTTGCCTGCAAACACCGGTTAACTTGTGTGCATGTGGGGTGGTACAAGACTTATCACACTTTCTTAGTTAACTTTACCGTTCAAATACATACATATATATATATATATATATATATATATATATATATATATATATATTTCAAATTATTTTTTCGACCGTACTGTTTTAAATATTGATTTAGAGTATCAGCAATCGGTCAGGAAATGAAACTCTATTTGTTTTATTTATATAAGTCACAAAATCGTGACGAAATATTGAGAGACTGAACAAATAGAGTTTTATTTCCTGACCGATTGCTGATACTCTAAATCAATATATATATATATATATATATATATATATATATATATCTACGGCACATAAAGTGGACTCCGCCCATGTTAAAATTCAGGTTCAATCGAGCTCCGTGGTCAAGTAAGAACCGATATACGGAGCTCACTTGACCATTCCATAATATTGGTTCTGTCGATTCATCAACATGTAGAGTTTAATAATTTATAAAAATTTTTTGGAGCCCGTAAATACCCCTGTATCACGTGTATATATTATAGGGGTCGTTAAGATCTTCTTCAATGTATAAGTGAACCATAGGTTTATCGGTTTAAGTAAGCTCTTAGAGTTTGGCAACTGTGCGATTATACCGTATATTTTCAACATATATCCCGAGCGGTTCATATGGGCTCCTTATTTTTATCTACTGTTCGTAAACAGTGTAATGTCATACGCATTACACTGAGTAACAAAGGATATCTTATTACCTGGTATAACTACGTACTAAGAGGAAACTGGTTCTTTAAAAACAGGTATATAGATAAATTTATCAGACATATAAGTTAACACGAATCTGACTAATTTCTAGTACAGGAAACACATATAGGGACTAACCTAGGGTATTTGGTATATAGCTGATCGCTGAAAACCACATTATAGATATAGACATACTATTTCTGTCGGAAAGTAAGAAAGGACAAAACCAGTCAGCTGAGAGAACCTTTTAACGATGTGGAGCTTGGATCCACCATTTACATATTTAATGAAAAATAACACAACTACCGACCTTGAGGATCTGAGCACAAAGCTTATTACGCAATCTGGACCAAAAACACTACAATGACTTATCCAGATGATGAACAACTGTATTCAAATTAGGAGATACCCAAAAAATAGAGACAAGCCAAAGTTGTTACTTTACTTAAGCCTGGCAAACACTCCAACGACCACAAAAACTATCGGCTAATATCTTTATTTTGTCAGCTATTCAAAATACTTTTGCACAATATCGTTAATATGATATCACCGATATTAGAAGAAAAACTTAAATTAAAAGACAAAAGTGGCTGTAGACAGGGAAGATCCCGTACATCACAAATACTAAATCAAAGACGGGTACGAAAAATATCGGGTATCAGGGGTGGTATTTTTCAATCTAAATGCCGCTTACGACACCTTAAATTACAGAATATTTCTTCAAAAACTATATGATATCCCTTTAGATAACAAACTCACTTATATTGTCTGCGTATGCCTACACAATAGAATATTTTTTGTATCACTCAATGATAAGAATAGCAGATGAAGAACGGTCTCGCTTGGGGTAGCATAAAGGCCCCTACACTGTATAACATTTACACAAACGAACGATCCATACCGGTAGATACTAGAACTTCTATTATATAGACGATACACCTATTATTACACAATAAAAATAAACTATGAATCAATTTTCAGCCAAAATCTCTGAAAAACTCGTGTGTGCTCCTTTAATCTCCCTAACATAGACGCTTTCACACAACTGAACATCCAATAATGTCATGAAATTGTTGAACGTAGACTTCATATAAATTCCTTGAAAATAATTTGTATCGCACGGGGTCAGTCACAGATCATTGTTTAAAACTAAAAGGTAAATTGAGGACCAGAAATAATATTTTTCGCATGCTTGTCAGCTAAAAATGAGGTGCGCGTTCTTCCGCCCTTAAAACATAGACGCTTGCACTATATGCATCTGCTGCCGAATATACCTTGTTAGACAAATTCTTTCTTTTTGTGCACACTACTACCCATTTTAACACAAAAATATCTATTGTAGCTCTTAACCATATTTATTTTGAGATAATCTTTTATCGAGATATCATATATAGTACACAAATAAGACCAGAACTAAAATAATAAAAAAGCTTTATACAAGATATCGCAGAAGATTGGATGAAATAAACGTAGTTTTTATTAATCGGATGCTTACATAAAACGTACAAAGACATACTCACGTAAACAAAATATATTACGAAATTTCTGTAATTAAAAAAAAAAACATTGAGTTCGGCATTTAACTAATAAAATTATATTAAATAAAAAAACAACATTTTTAAAAATGCAGAAAAAATAAAATTTCCTATGCAAGCGAACATTCCATTAAATAATAAGCCCAAATTCTTTTGTATCTATATACCTGTTTTTAAAGAACCAGTTACGTCTTAGTACGTAGTTATACCAGGTAATAAGATATCCTTTATTACTTAGTGTAATGCGTATGACATTACACTGTCTACGAACAGTAGATAAAAATAAGGAGACCATATGAACCGCTCGGGATATATGTTGAAAATATACGGTAAAGTCGCACAGTTGCCAAACTCTCAGAGCTTACTTAAACCGATAAACCTATGGTTCAATTATACATTGAAGAAGATCTCAACGACCCCTATAATATATACACGTGAACTAAACGATATACATTTATGATACAGGGGTATTTACGGGCTCCAAAAATTTTTTATTAATTATTAAACTCTACATGTTGATGAATCGACAGAATCAATATTATGGAATGGTCAAGTGAGCTCCGTATATCGGTACCCACTTGACCACGGAGCTCGATTGAACCTGAATTTTAACATGGGCGGAGTCCACTTTATGCCGTAGATATAAATATATATATATATATATATATATATATATATATATATATATATATATATATATATATATATATATATATAAATATATATATATATATATATATATATATATATATATATATATATATATATATAGATCTAGCGGTTAATGGGGGCTCCGTACTAAAACGGTATTATACTAACTCCAGGCGAATATACATCGTGTATATTATTATCTGGGTAGCGCTTTATGTGGACTCCGACCAACACGTCGGATTAAGTGGACTCCGTAATAGGTTAAAACACTTTTGGGATCCGTATACATTTCTTTGCGTACACAACTAAACTCCTCCGATGTTGCCAATAATTTGATTAGTCGTAGATTTTTAAATTTTACAGCAGGTACGTTTTGGAACTTCAAATTTATTTAAATATCAATCAATTTAGTCATCGAGAAATTTCACAAATAGGTCCTTGGTTAATGTAGTTAAATATTTTATGGTGGTTATTTATATTACTTGCTTTAATTATTTTCAAACTTAAAAAAGTATTTATTATAAACTTGGAAATGGCTAGTTTTCGTTTTATTTATTATTATTTTTTGTTAAAATGTATATGCAGTTAAACATTTAGTCTCTAAATGTACTAACATCGAGTAGAGTAGTCGTGTAACAGTTTAAGAAAGTAGAAGCCCTTCGGTAGGATTATAATAAACTACATAAAATTAAAAGAAACTCTGTAAACAGGAGATCTTTGTAATTTTTCAATTCCTGCAATTTATGACGTGCAATATTTGTTTCATAAAGTAGTTAAATTTAAACTATAATAATTTATGGGAAGCGTTTAAAGAAGTAATCGCTAACCTTAATTAGAATACGGCACAATAAGAAGATGAAACTTACTGTATTTTTACTTATTATATTCACAAAAAGAATATCCAAAGTAAAATTTAACACGTTTTAATGGAGTTGTAGTGAAATTTGACTTCTTATTACGATACCGGATCCTGTAAAATTTTAAATACATTAAATCTCCGTAAATTATTAAATTTATTCTTAGAATAAAATAACAAACTTCTTAGTAATTAGGTACTATATACCGTTCACAATTATGTGATAATGTGTAGGTGTCAAGATTGCACGGTCATGTGCCATAAGGTTTCATCTTTCATATAAACATCGATAGTTTTTAACTTTGGGTGTATTTGATTCCACCGTGCTGTAACCCATCCAACTTGAAAAGTGTTATTTTACATAAAATAAAAACGTTTGCCCTAATAATGACCTATAAATATACATTGTTAAAAATTGTATACATTTATCAATTTTAAACGTTCTTTGTCGTCTTCTGATCTTCATCTCCATTCGTTCCTAATTAAGCACATGTTATCCACAGGATACCTCTCTCATTTTTAAATCATTACTCTTTTTGCCTTTTGCCATGGTTTTCTTTATTTTGTTTATTCATACCGTTTTTACTCATAACAAATATTGGGTAGATTATTGTATCATTAAACTTTCTCCTTATATGTCCGTATCATATAAGTTTTCTAGTTATTTTAATAATGTCGTATGTTAATTCCATTTTGTTTAACAATAAAACAGCAAACCTTCTACAAAACTATTTCTATCTTATCACTACAGCTGTTTCGGAGAGTGCCTTTCTCAAGTCTCAAGTTTCTCGAATCCATCAATCATCCATTGTATTTCTTATACTTTCATTTAAATCCTCTCCAATCAAAGATTTTGAAGCAGCTTTGCTCAGAAGTGGCATTCTTCTGTGCTAACTTCCTTCCACACCAGTTCTACAAGTTTGACATCTTGGCGTCTATGCACGTGTCCGATATACCTTAAGGGATTTATTTTCCTGAACAATATCGTTATGCGAGCTTTCCTTATTCAGTATGTTTTCTTATTCTATACGGATTTGTAGCGATATGATAATGAGTTCTGAAGCTATTTTCTTGTGGCATTTTAAAATAATTACTATTTAAATTGGAATAAGCCACAATTAAAGCTTAAAGGTAGTTTATTGACGTTTCAATTTCCACTTCGGAAATCGTTCTCAAAATACAAACATTAGTGAAAATGATTTCCGAAGTGGAAATTGAAACGTCAATAAATTAACTTTAACCTCTAATTGTTGCTTATTCCCATTTAAATAGTAGTTATGATAATCGGGTTAAATAAAAATTTCTGATTATTTTCCTTTCAAATCTTCGGAGTGCTTCCTTATTTGTTTTAGTCATTCTCCATGACTCACATCCATGTATTAAAATAGGTCTGAAGTTTGAATTATGCTCTGTATTTCTTTAGTGGCATTATTATTAACCGTGATTAGTGATCTAAGATATTTAAAGTGTTTCATACTTTTGAAATTGTAGTTGTTGACTTTAATGTTTTTTCTAAATTTATTGAATTGGTTGATTGGTTTTCTGTTGATTCGCTTGTATTTGGTTTTCATTTCGTTGATTTTAAGTCAAACATTTTTTGTGCTCTCTTCACTTTATTGAAGTTTGTGGACGGAAGAGTTTCTCGTTAGAGTTATGAGTTCTATATCATTAGCATATGCTAGGAGTGCTTTGTCCGTTGGGCCGTTAATGGATTACATCTTAAATAGGCGTTATTTCTATTTTAGTAAGCTGTTCATTAATTTTTTGATTATTGGAATCGAGAATCTGTATTTTATTCGACTGTTTTATAACACAGAGTTTCTTGGAGCATATTTTCATCTTTGGTTTCCAGTATCATTATTACAAGGATTTTGCTGGATATAGACATAGTGAAGCCGGTGGTATGTACATGATGTTTTCATAACCAACGTTCAAAAATTTTTCTTACTGTAAATTTATGATTATTTTACTAGGAAATATAGTGTTGTTTAATAATAATAAAGTTCAAGCAACAATTCCTATATGCATTAACTCGGTAAAGATAATTCTGCTCCCCGATACCAGGTAGCAGTCCCGAAAACATTAAAACTGCTACACTCATGCTTCTCATTATCCAACAATTAGCCAGTCCAGAACTATACGCCTTATTATGGTACTGATATTGCTGCTGCTCCTCATAAGTGAATAGAATATGCAAGGAAGGACAATTTAATAGGATTTTGTGTGTTAGAATATTATTTCTCCGAGAAAGTGAAGAATATCTAAGTATTTGCTATCCGGATTTAATCCATAAATTAAATAATGGAATGCTCTAAAATAATGCTAGTAGCAGCAAAAAAAAGCGGTCTAATAGTCATCATCATCATCATCAATCAGCCCTGAGTTGTCCATTGTTGAACATAGGCCTCCTCTAGACTTTTCCATCTGCTTCTGTTCTGCGCCTCTGGTATCCAATTGGTCACGATTCTTTTGAGGTCGTCGGTCCATCGCTTTGGGGGTCTTCCTCGGCTTCGCTTGTCAGCCCGTGGTCTCCACTCAAGCAATTTTTTTGTCCAACTGTTGTCTTTCATTCTTGCAACATGTCCTGCCCATCTCCATTTTTTTTTTGTAATATGTTCGATAATGTCTTCCACTCCGGTTCGTCTACGAACTTCCTCGTTTCTTATTCTATTGCTTAAGTTTATTCCAAGCATTGATCTCTCCATTTCTCGTTGTGTCCTTCTCAATTTTTCGGCTAATGTTTTTGTGAGAGTTAAGGTTTCTGCTCCGTATGTGAGGACTGGTAAAACGCACTGGTTAAAAAGCTTTTCTTTTTAAATGGATCGGTATATTTGTTTTAAATACGTCTCTCATTTTTCCGAATGCAGCCATGTTTGGTTATCTCGCGTTAACCTTATTTCGTGACCCAAATACACATATTTTTCCACAAGTTCTATGGGCGACTTTTCGATTTCTATTAGCTCATTGGGGATGAGATTGGTAATCATTTTTGTTTTTCCATAGTTTATTTTTAAACCGACTTTCTGGGTTACTTGCTGTAGTTGTTGTAGCATAACTCTGGCCTCTCCTAAGTTGTCTGTTATGAGAACAATATCGAACAATATCATCGGCATATCTGAGATGATTGAATATCTTTCCATCGATTCTAATACCCTTTGATTCCCACTCTAGCCTTTTAAATGCGTACTCCATAACTGTTATAAATAGTTTTGGTGACAAGGTATCTCCCTGCCGCACCCCTCTGCCAATTTTTATCTTCTCAGTGCAATAGAGGTTAACGGTTGTTGTCGCATTTTCGTATATATTTCGAATATTATTTGCATACCTGCGATCTATTCTGCATTCTGATAGTGCTTTTAAGATAGCAACTGTTTCGACCGTGTCAAATGCTTTGTGGAAGTCGACAAAGATAAGAGCAAGGGGTCTGTTATATTCGATAGACTTTTCAACTAGAGTTTTAAGGCATTGCAAATGGTCGTTTGTTCCGTGTCCCGCTCGAAATCCTGCCTGTTCTTCTGATTGATAGAAATCGAGTTTTGCTTCTAATCTGTTTGTCAGTATTTGAGTAAAGAGCTTGTATAGGTAGTTAAGCAAACTAATTGGCCTATAGTTTTCGAGATCTGATATATCCCCTTTTTTGTGGAGGAGGATTGTAACCGAATTTTTCCATTTACTTGGAATGTTTTCACTATGCAGACATAGATTAAAAAGTGTTTGGATTCGGGATATCAAAAGTGGACCTCCTAGTTTAATTGTCTCAATGACTACACCATCTTCCCCCGGAGCACTATTATTTTTCATATTTTTGAGGGCATGTTGAACCTGACCTCAGCGACTCCAACAATGTCCCAATTGATTTTATCAAGTTCAGATTCCATTTCTATGAATTTTTCTTCTGATAGCAGGGTTCTTGCATTGAAAGTTGCAATTTTTAGAGATATATATCTGATAGATGGTTTTCTTAAATATGTCAGAATCTTGCCCCCCCAGAATCCGTGAGACTGACTGATAGTCTGACTGATGGTGTAATAGTCACTAATGAGAAAATCAAATAAATGTTCTTTAACATACAAAAGAGAGGATCGAGAGTAGGGCATAACGGAACAATAAAGCCATATAATTTTGAAAGATTGCAGCGTCTTAGATGCCGTAGGTAATGTTGTTACATAAAAAATAAAAGGGAATATTTAGGTAGCTAACTGATGTTTATGTATATATAACCCTCTTTTAAATCCAGAAGTCTAATTCGAATCTCTAAAATCAGGATATATAAAATAGTGATCAAACCAGTGCTAATGTGTGGATACGTGACGAGAACATATTAATTAGACCAGGATTGCTAGAAAAGCCATCAGAGGTATTTTCCGACTTACAGAGGTCCGAGTACTAACCAATACCGAACAGAGGTAATTCCAAGGTTAAACACATATATAAAGATAGCAACATCGTACAAGAAACTAAATCTCAGTGCTAAAGTTGCGCTGGCTTTATCCAAAGACTCTATAATAACTGCATTGCCAAGTTAAATTGGGAGGATGCCCCAAGAGAAAAAATGCCTTTAAGACTTCCACAAATGAAGGAGGAGGTAACATATGGTCAGATTTAGGAATAATGAGACTATCTACCGACCCATTATATTTATCAACACCTGCTATCCTACCTACAATCAATACTTATCTGTTGTGGAATATCAAATCAATTACATGTAATCAAACGAACTAGGCTTAAAAAAAATTATCCAAGGAAAGGCACTTTAGAGAAATATTGACATAAATTTTAAAAACGTCATTTACCTGGCTGTATTTTCAATAGGAAAGAGAAGACAAAAAGAAGAAAAGGCAATAGAATCTTGTTCCGTTCTGACTATACGATGAAGATGATCTTTATATAACATATAGGGAGAAAGAGAGGATAATGTTTATGTTTAATTTAGAACTCGCTGGTTTTCTCCCTTTTGAATTGGGTATATATATGTATTACCATAGAAAATAGAAGCAAGAGAACTATAATTATAAAACGAAAAGATTACGAAATGAAAAGATTATATAAATCCCTTATATTTACATAGACTGTTTTACAAATGGTGAACTAATGAGCATAAAAGGACAGCTGTTTTACAAACTTAATATTATTAGACGCATTTAGGATCAATTTCACTCAAAATATGATATGCTAAAATATGATACTACAGGAAAAAGGCAATGACTTTTACAGCTGATTGCCACATAAATAACAATGTAACCCAAGTATGATGATTTTTGCCATAGCAAATTTAAAGTGTTCCATACTTTCGAAATTGTAGTTGTTGACTTAAATGTTTTTTCTAAATTTATTAAATTGGTCTCTTCTGTTGATTTGCTTGTATTCGGTTTTCATTTCGTTGATTTTAAGTGAAACATTTTTCGTGCACTTTGTTAAAGATGTTTGCGGACCGGAGAGAGTTTCTTATGAGATCCATATCATTAGCATATGCCAGGAGTGCTTTGTACCTTGGCCCGTTAATGGATTACATCTTAAATAGGCGTTATTTCTATTTTACTAAGCTGTTTATTGATTTTTTGACTATTTGAATCAAGGATCTGTAGTTTATTCGACTGTTGAATAAAACAGACTTTCTTGGTGCATATTTTTATCTCTGGATTTTTGTTTGCCGTCTCCTTATTACAACGATTTTGCTGGATATCGACATAGGGAACCTGGTGGTATGTACATGATGTTTCCATAACCAACCTTCGAAAATTTGTCTTACTGTAAAGTCATGATGATTTTACTAGAAAGTATAGTGTTGTTTAATAATAATAAAGTTCAAGCAACAATTACTATATGCATTAACTTGGTACTGATATCTCTGCTCTCCGCTAACAGATGGCAGTCCCGAAAACATTAAAACTCATGCTTCCCATTATCCAACGATTAGCCAGTCCAGTACTATACGCCTTATTATGGTACTGATATTGCTGCTGCCCCTCATGAGTGAATAGAATATGCAAGGAAGGTTTTGGCAATTTATTAGGATTTTGTGTGTTAGAATATTATTTTTCCGAGAAAGTGAAGAATATCAATTTGCTATCCGGATTTAATCCATAAATTATTAGAATGCTATAAAATAATGATATTAGCATAAAAAATACGGTCTAATAGTCAGTAATAAAGCATATAAATGTTCTTTAACATACAAAAGAGATGACGTAGAGTAGGGCATAACGTAACAATAAACCCATATAATTTTAAAGGATTGCAACATTTTAGATATCGTAGATAACGTTGTAACATAAGAAATAAAAGGGAATATTCAGGTAGCTAACTGATGTATATATAACTCTTATAATACTTTTAAATTCAGAGGTCTAACACGACTTTCTTAAATCAGGATATATAAAACAGTGATTAAACCAGTGCTAATGTGTGGATATGTGGCCAGAACGCTAACAAAACAATGTACGTAAAACTCAGGTATTAATTAGATCAGGAATGCTAGAAAAGCCATCAGAAGTATTTTCTGACTTACAAAGGTCCGCGTACTAACCAATACCGAACGGAACTAATGCCAAGGCCAAACACATATATAAAGACAACAACGTCGTGTAAGAAGCTAAATCTCAAAGGCTCTATAATAACTACATTGCCAAGTTAAATTGGGAGGATGCCTCAAGAGAAAAAATGCCTTTAGGACTTCCACAAATGAAGGGGGAAGGTAACATGAGGTCAGATTTACTAATAATGAGACTATCTACCGACCCATCATATTTATCAACACATGCCTGTTCAACTACCTGCTATCCTACCTATAGTCAATACTCATCTCTTGGGGACTATCAAATCAATTACATGTAATCAAACAAACCAGGCTTAAAAAAAGTTATCTCAGTAAAGGCACTTTTAAAACGTTATTTACGTGACTTATTAAAATTAAAATTTTTAATGAAAAGTAAAAGATTAGCCATTTGTTATGGGGTTCAGAGAAGAACCTTCACGATGTTAATTTTTTGAGATATGATTGGATGTTTTCTCTTCATTGCATACTGAGACGCCCAAGTGGTATTCTGCTGTGCTAACTTCCTTCCATACCAGTTTTACAAGTTTGACATCTTGGCGTCAATGCATGTGTACGATCTACCTTAAACAATTTATTTTCCTAAATAATATCGTTATAAGAGCTTTCTTTATTCAGTATGTGTTCTTCTTCCATACGGATTTGTAGCGATATGATAATGAGGTTAAAACAATTTTCCTACTATTTTCCTTTCAAATATTAGTAGTTCTTCCTTATCCGTTTTAGTCATTGTCCATGATTAGCATCTATGTATTAAAATAGGTAAAAAGTTTAAATTATGATCTGTATTTCTTTAGTGGCATTATTATTAACCGTGATTATTTATCTAAGATATTTAAAGTGTTCCATATTTACGAAATTGTAGTTGTTAACTTTAATATTTTATCAAGATCTATTAAATTGGTCTCTTCTGTTGATTCGCTTGTATTTCTTCTTAGCTTGACGAATTCTTCTTTTTTCATTCAGTGAACTACTAGTGGGTTCTTTTTACGGAATTTTTTCATCACGTTTAGGTAATCATCAACGGTATATAAAAGTTGTTGAAATTTTAGGGCATTTTCAAAATCTACAAAATCACTACCATTGGGTAAAAGCTATGACTAGGAAAGAAATAGCATAATGTAATTTTTTCAATGGTAGGATGAGTTTCCAAAATCATTTTCAGAATCAAAACTATTTTAATGCTGCGGTTTTGGCCGCCACAAGAGTCTAACCACAAAATTACATGTTTTGCAGAAGTAACATTTTCTTCACTGTGTTTCTTAAGACAAATGCCTACGTCCTGGGCTCCCCGACCAGCTTCACCTTCTATCCAAATATAACAATGACCTTTTTTATCCTTGGCGCTATGGATACCAAGGTTGTAAATACATAATTGACGCTTATAATATACAATATTTATTAGAATTCTCGAAAGGGGAAGAGTTTTTCTTTAAATCAAAACAAAAGGTTTCCACTTCTGGTTGATCGTTGCTTATCTTCATGTCTAGCTTTCTTTCTTCTAAGTGCACATTTTTTCTTTTTTTAACGCTTAATTGTTCGTTATCTGCGCAATTTTTAATTTCTAATTCGAAACAATCACATCTACTACAAGTATCTTTTTTCAACTTTTTTCTTTGAAGATTAAATCGTGTTAAAAACATTTTTTTGTAAAACGAAAATTTAACAAGGTCATTGTCTGCTTCTTCAATATACAATTCATACATTTTACTTAATGTTATGTCTTTTGTTAAGTATTCTCTTTTTGTGTTAGCTCTTCTGTAATGTGACTAATATAGAAAAATTTAAGCAATAACTGAAACTACTTCTTTACCTAAACGCCTCAACAAGTTGCCAACGTCACCATTGTTAACCACGTTTATGTACATATGTTGCCAAATATTCGATTTACAATCATTAAAACGCTCGCAAGAGGCGCTTGGTCCAAAACTAATACACAAAAATTAGTCGCTTGCTCTAGTTATGCAAAATTCAAAATCCAAATTAAAAAGAAAGGTACTTAATCTTTTTAAATATATCTGGTTATCCGTTACTAACAGGTTAATGGGATTTATTACGTAGATAGTTTATGCTTATTTCTATCTTCTTCTTTAAGTTCCATCTTCTATCGAAGGTTGGAAATCATCATGGCTATACGGACTCTGTTGACTGCCGCTCTATAAAGTTCTGCACTAAGTACTGCATTCAAACCATTCCCTTAAGTTTTTAAGCCAGAATATTCTTCGTCTTCCCACATTTTGCTTTCCTCGGATTTTGCCTTGCATAATAAGTTGTAATAATGCGTATTTTTGCCCTCTCATCACATGTCCTTTTATTAGGTAGATAGTTTATGCTTATTTCTATCTTCTTCTTTAAGTTCCATCTTCTATCGAAGGTTGGAAATCATCATGGCTATACGGACTCTGTTGACTGCCGCTCTATAAAGTTCTGCACTACTGCATTCAAACCATTCCCTTAAGTTTTTAAGCCAGAATATTCTTCGTCTTCCCACATTTCGCTTTCCTCGGATTTTGCCTTGCATAATAAGTTGTAATAATGCGTATTTTTGCCCTCTCATCACATGTCCTAAGTACTCAAGTTTTCGTCTTTTGATAGTTAATAATATTTCCGCCCGATTTCCTATCATTCTAGTTACTTCCACGTTTGACATTCTTTGAATCCATGATATTCGTAGGATTCTTCTGTAAGACCAAAATTCAAAGGCGACCGACTTATTCAGATGGGCTTGTTTTAGTGTTCACGCTTCCAAGCCATAAAGAAAAGTAGAGAACACGTAACATCGAAGCATTCTCAGGCTCTAACTTTATATCCCGAAAACAAAGAAACTTTTTAAGTTTAAAAAATAATGCACGTGCTATTTCAATGCGTGTCCTAATTTCTTTTGTTTGGTCTACATCTGATGTTATCCTGTTGTTCCTCTTTTCCATCAGAAAGCGCCATAATTCACAATTTAAGAAATTGGGGCTGGGTCTAGTGATGCATAACGCCGTTCATATAGCAATTTGTTGTCACATGTTTATAGTTTTTCAAAAAATGAACTCCGATTTAAAGATTAAAACGTAAAACAAAATATAAAAACCTATTGAACCTTATTCAGAAAATTTCAGAAAAGAATAACTTTTGTGAAAGATTGTGGGACACAGTCATATTTTAAGATAAAAACTTCAATTCAGAGAGTGGACATTCTTTATAAATGTATAATCTAATATGGAAGCATGTTTATGTTTTACAGACTTAGAAAGCACTGAGCACACAAGTATTTATTTTTTTATGTACTAGGTCGTAAAATAAGTATACTCAAAACAAATAAATATTACCTACCAAGTATTCTACTCCACTTTAATATCAATGCATCAGATATATTATAAAGATTTCGTCGTAGTTGTAAATTAATAGGAGATAAAACCAAATGTAGAGCATATAGTGAAATCTGAATATCTTAGAATAACTATATCGAGCGGGAACATTATTGATGAGCAAAAGGGAGACCCATCGCTGAGAAAGTGACAAAGCAATTGGCAAAAGCAAAGGGTACTTTGTACTAAAGTACCCATACCCTAAAGCATAAGCAGGTCTTTTCGTACTCTTTTAGTAAGTGATAGATTCGACCGTTACTTGATGGAAATTCATTTTATCTAACAATTAAACAGGTATGCGTTTACACGTCATATTTTGTAACTGAATAAGTTGAAGAGGGGATAACTGTTTGTCTCAAGTTGGTCATTCAGAATTATGTCTGTATTTTTTAATTTGCTAATTTCCATAGATTCTAATATTGATGGAATCTACAGATAGCTTAAGGCCTTTATTATAAATACACTTTTTTAGTAATAAAAATATATAAATAGAACCTAGAATACGCCTGTAAAAGTATGTAACCTTTGATCTCTGGGATAAACCCATCTCCTGAACAATGGTGCCGATATATGTAGGTAAAATTTTCTACACCTATTTTAACCTGTTTATTTCCTCATCAATATATATGATTTGTAACCGATACCACAAACTCATTTACTTATAGAGACTATATATTGACTATAGTTATTACTATACAAATCTGACTCGAAATATCGTCTTAAAATAACAGTAACAGAAAAGTGAAAGATTAGTGATTTTTTATGAAGTTTAAAGTAGAAGCGTTCACGAAAATTGAAGTACTAATAAGATAACCGCAATCGGGCGTACCCTGGGTAATGAATAATTAAGTAATCGTTAATTCTTAAATCACCCGTTCAATATGTTTTCTGTCAAATCGGTCCTTTTTAGGACCAACTATTCTAATTATGTGTAAAAATATTAAGAGTATATCTAGAGATAAAGACACTCCACTTTACATATACGCTTAACAAAATGCAGGAAGCACATAGATGGCCAATCCTATGGTATTTGGTATTAAGCTAATCGCTGAAAATTACATATTAAATGCAGGCAAAGAAGCAAAGAAAAACTTATAATGAGAGAAAACAAAACCAGTCAGCTGTGAGAACCTTTCAACGATGTTGAGCTTGGATCCGCTATCCACATATATAATAAACAATATTACGGCTCCTGGCTGAGGATCTGAGCACAAAACTAACTATAAAATTTGAACTAAAAATACAACAATGGCTAATATCCAAAGTCTTTAGACAAGCAAAGCAAAGACAAAGTTGTTGCCTTGATTAAACCTGGCAAAAACTCCAACGACCACAAAAGCTATCGGCCAATATATCTATTTATTTTGTCAGCTATACAGAATACTTCTGTACATGATCCTTAATATAAACCGATAATAGAAGAAAAACTCTAATTAAAAGACAAAAGTGGCTATATATGGCAGGTTAGATCATATATGTCACAAATACTAAATCTTGCACAACACAGCAAAGAGAAGTACGAAAAATATCAGGTATGAGGAGTGGTATTTGTTAATCTAAATGCCGCTTATAAATAGTTATTTAAATAACTTATAAAATATTTAGTTATAAATTAGTCAGCCAAATTCAGGGAATATTAAGACTCACATCCATACATAAGCTCTACAATATCGTAGCTATCAATCCACCTAATATCCGAAGATAAGTAGCTAGAGAGCAAAAAAAACAAAGTCTAGATTCGTGACATCCACTCCACAAATACCAGCCCATTTTATGACTAGAATCAAGGAAAAACTGGATATATCAACAGATCTGCAAGATATACAAACAAAAATAAGCTGCTCCTCGCCATCTGATCCCTCGAACGGAACTTCCTTATGGTAGTTATCTTCCTTAAATCTGCCAGGAGGACTCTTGCCTGCAAACACCGGTTAACTTGTGTGCATGTGGGGTGGTACAAGACTTATCACACTTTCTTAGTTAACTTTACCATTCAAATATATACATATATATATATATATATATATATATATATATATATATATATATATATATATATATTTTTCAAATTATTTTTTCGACCGTACTGTTTTAAATATTGATTTAGAGTATCAGCAATCGGTCAGGAAATGAAACTTTTCTAACTATTTGTTTTATTTATATAAGTCACAAAATCGTGACGAAATATTGAGAGACTGAACAAATAGAGTTTTATTTCCTGACCGATTGCTGATACTCTAAATCAATATTATATATATATATATATATATATATATATATATATATATATATATATATATATATATATATATATATATATATATATATATATATCTACGGCACATAAAGTGGACTCCGCCCATGTTAAAATTCAGGTTCAATCGAGCTCCGTGGTCAAGTAAGAACCGATATACGGAGCTCACTTGACCATTCCATAATATTGGTTCTGTCGATTCATCAACATGTAGAGTTTAATAATTTATAAAAATTTTTTGGAGCCCGTAAATACCCCTGTATCACGTGTATATATTATAGGGGTCGTTAAGATCTTCTTCAATGTATAAGTGAACCATAGGTTTATCGGTTTAAGTAAGCTCTTAGAGTTTGGCAACTGTGCGATTATACCGTATATTTTCAACATATATCCCGAGCGGTTCATATGGGCTCCTTATTTTTATCTACTGTTCGTAAACAGTGTAATGTCATACGCATTACACTGAGTAACAAAGGATATCTTATTACCTGGTATAACTACGTACTAAGAGGAAACTGGTTCTTTAAAAACAGGTATATAGATACAAAAGGATTTGGGCTTATTATTTAATGGAATGTTCGCTTGCATAGGAAATTTTATTTTTTCTGCATTTTTAAAAATGTTGTTTTTTTATTTAATATAATTTTATTAGTTAAATGCCGAACTCAATGTTTTTTTTTTAATTACAGAAATTTCGTAATATATTTTGTTTACGTGAGTATGTCTTTGTACGTTTTATGTAAGCATCCGATTAATAAAAACTACTTTTATTTCATCCAATCTTCTGCGATATCTTGTATAAAGCTTTTTTATTATTTTAGTTCTGGTCTTATTTGTGTACTATATATGATATCTCGATAAAAGGTTATCTCAAAATAAATATGGTTAAGAGCTACAATAGATATTTTTGTGTTAAAATGGGTAGTAGTGTGCACAAAAAGAAAGAATTTGTCTAACAAGGTATATTCGGCAGCAGATGCATATAGTGCAAGCGTCTATGTTTTAAGGGCGGAAGGGCGCGCACCTCATTTTTAGCTGACAAGCATGCGAAAAATATTATTTCTGGTCCTCAATTTACCTTTTAGTTTTAAACAATGATCTGTGACTGACCCCGTGCGATAAAAATTATTTTCAAGGAATTTATATGAAGTCTACGTTCAACAATTTCATAACATTATTGGATGTTCAGTTTTGTGAAAGCGTCTATGTTAGGGAGATTAAAGGAGCACACACGAGTTTTTCAGGGATTTTGGCTGAAAATTGATTCATAGTTTATTTTTATTGTGTAATAATAGGTGCATCGTCTATATAATAGAAGTTCTAGTATCTACCGGTATGGATCGTTCGTTTGTGTAAATGTTATACAGTGTAGGGGCCTTTATGCTACCTCAAGCGAGACCGTTCTTCATCTGCTATTCTTATCATTGAGTGATACAAAAAATATTCTATTGTGTAGGCATACGCAGACAATATAAGTGAGTTTGTTATCTAAAGGGATATCATATAGTTTTTGGAGAAATATTCTGTAATTTAAGGTGTCGTAAGCGGCATTTAGATTAAAAAATACCACCACTGTTACCCGATATTTTTCGTACCCTTCTTTGATTTAGTATTTGTGATGTACGTGATCTTCCCTGTCTACAGCCACTTTTGTCTTTTAATTTAAGTTTTTCTTCTAATATCGGTGATATCATATTAACAATATTGTGCAAAAGTATTTTGAATAGCTGACAAAATAAAGATATTAGCCGATAGTTTTTGTGGTCGTTGGAGTATTTGCCAGGCTTAAGTAAGGTAACAACTTTGGCTTGTCTCTATTTTTTGGGTATCTCCTAATTTGAATACAGTTGTTCATCATCTGGATAAGTCATTGTAGTGTTTTTGGTCCAGATTGCGTAATAAGCTTTGTGCTCAGATCCTCAAGGTCGGTAGTTGTGTTATTTTTCATTAAATATGTAGATGGTGGATCCAAGCTCCACATCGTTAAAAGATTCTCTCAGCTGACTGGTTTTGTCCTTTCTTACTTTCCGACAGAAACAGTATGTCTATATCTATAATGTGGTTTTCAGCGATCAGCTATATACCAAATACCCTAGGTTAGTCCCTATATGTGTTTCCTGTACTAGAAATTAGTCAGATTCGTGTTAACTCATATGTCTGATAAATATAATTAAAGTAAAGTTTCTTGATTTTTAGATATACCCTTAACAGTTATAGACATATGTTATTAGAATAGTTGGTCCTAAAAAGGACCAATTTGACAAAATCATATTAAAGGGGTGACTGTAGAATTAGCCGATTAATTAATTAATCATTACCCAGGGTATTACCGATTGCGGTGGTCTTATTAGTACTCCAATCTTCCTAAAGGCTCGTTCTTTAAACCCCATAAGTAATGCGTAATCTTTTTATTAAAAATTTAAATTTTATATGCCGTGTATTACTTTTTGACGATATGTCGAATCAGATTTGTATAGTAATAATTTTAGATTCTAAAGAGCCTCTTTGTGGAAAATAAATAAGTTTGTTGGCGCCACTGTTCAGATGATGGGTTTATCACAGATGTCAAAGTTTACATTTTAATTCAATGTTCTATTTACGTATCTTCAATAGTAGAGAAAATATGGGAATTTCAAATAAAAGATGGCGGCCAGTTGGATGGCTGGTATGTGGCGTTGAGGCCGTAGAAGTAGCCTCTGGGGATGTAGGGGGTGATGTACAAGAAATATAAGTATGAAAGAAGTACACCCTATCGTGATAGGGTTGAAAAAAAGGGTGAGAAGTAGAAAATACGCAATATTGTTGTAATAATATTGTTGGAATGAATAATTTGCTGACAGAGTTGGTTAGGTGGCGTTGGGGCCTGTGTAGATGTACAAGAAAGCCTCCCCTGACGTCAGAGGGGGTGTGTGTTCGAAATGGTAAAGAAAAAGCGGTGAAAAGATGAGTAAAGGAAATTTTATGGTGTTATGTAGATATTTAGTAACAAAATATGATAAATGGGGAAATTAGGCAATGCAGATACGTCGTATATATTGGTCATTAGCAAGCTAAAAAGCAACGATTTAATTTTTTAGTATTAAATAAAATTTAATTTTATTCATATAAAGAAACGAATTTTTGCAATTTAAACCATCAACTAGATACGCCCACTTTCTGATAACGCGTAAAAGTATATACAGTTTTAGAATTAAGAGAAAATGATAATTTCATTTTATTCGAACGAATGTTTTGTAATTTAAAACCATCAACTGAATACACCCACATTCCGATAATGCGTTAATGTATATAGAGTTTTAGAATTTGGAGAAAATTATTATGATTCTTGCTTACACGAAATTTAAATTAATACGTACATACTATTTAACACATAAGTATTTTATTATTAGAAACAGGTCAGGACTAACGAAAATTTCAAACAAATATAAAATTACTATATATTTATTCGTTATGTTAAACGTGTGTCATTTCATCAATGTCTTCCATACGGTGTAGATTAGAAAAGTTTTACGAAAAAATACAAAAGTTAAAAGCCGATATACAGTGGTACGAAGATAGAACTGCAATTGAAAAACGATTTGCAGACCTACATTTGTCAGAAAGGAAATTACCAACAACAACACAATACCCGTTAAACAGAATTCAACCGACAAGATGCCTCAATTAACAACCTCATTCATCATCCTCACAGCTATTGTTAACAATGTCCTTTATACAAACGTTCCAAACAATGTTAAGAACCTAGCGATATGTTTTAACGATGTAAAAACTGATTGCAATCGAACTGAATGGGCTCTAATGGATCATAATGTGGTAAATTATGGACAGCTTCCAGTATTTTTTAAAAAGATACCAAAGTCAGGAGGAACATTCTACAAGATCATCCTAATATCTCCAAATAACACCGAAAGTGATTCAGAATGGTACAAAACTAATAATGATGTCGTCGGGAAATATGGTTCATCGATTATACTTTTAACTATCGTGTTAGTAATAAATGTATTTCTAACGATTAATATTATTATAAAATTTTTTGTAAATCGCAAATGTAAGTCATGTTGCATTAAAGTAAATATGTAAAAAAGGAAGTCTTTTTTAATAAAACTAAAATAATACGTTTAATCTTTTATTTAAAAAAGTCTAATTTACATAGGTAATATCTTTTCACAAAACCATTGGCGGAGGTGATCCACATTTCTCTCAGTGCAGGAAAATAATCCAGTGGCGTGGCAATTGTTAGCATTATGAATAAAATTCCCCGTAGCGTAAGGTGTATCATCAAATTTGCAGACATCAATAATTGTTGGAAAAACTCCAATCATTTGACATTTCTGCCTTAAAAAATCTATTTTTTGTTCTCCTCGAACGTAAATGTAATCGGCAGCATACAATAACTTGGATTCTAGTATTTGATTTATTTTGGAATATTCAACATCCCCATTAGAATACCGAAGACCATGAACGTTTTTCTCCAAGTATGCAGCAGTCTTCTTATCTTGATTACTCAATGTAGCAAACGGTTGTGGAGACGTAAATATATAATGACATCGTTTATATCCAATTTCAATGGTAAGCTCTTTAGGTACAAACCACCCATCTACGGTGAATCCCTGAATGTCTACGAACGCTACTCTCATGATGACGGCTTGTCTGCTACTAACACTTCATTCAACTTATCTAATCTTTTTAAATGATATTTTTGATAACTTCAGTTAGAGGAAAGTATTCGAGTAGGCTGTCGTGAATAATTAAACAATACGCTCGAGTGCCTGCTGGAAAACCTTCATCTGCTTCGATTTCCAACTTAACATCAACAGTTCCTGATCTGAATGAAGTATCATCCTGTTTGGAACAGTCGAACGTAAATAAGGCATATTTTTTAAAAGCCTGATAATCCAAGATGGGATGTTTTGTTGACGAATGAGCATAACTGGGAAAGAATTCGGTATAGTTGTAGTGAGCTATAGCATAGTCATTTTTATCAAAATCTAATTGCATTCTCTCGTTAGGCCAATATTCCCCATTAATAACCACTCGTATGCTTGACATTCTAATGTGATCGAATAACGTTGGATTGACGTGAATGTCATCTCGTTTAGAAGTTTGAAAAGCTACAATGACATAGCGTGGACGTTCAACAGCTGAAGTTGTCTTTACACTCCATATCTCACGTCGAGATCCTGCCGTAAGTGAAGGTAGTTCATTGAGCTCCCATTTACGGAAAGGTATAGTTATCGGCGTATTATTCTTAATCGGAGTCATTAATTCAATTTTCACATTATCATTCGGAAAGACATGTTTGACCTTGAGTTCCATGCTTGTAACAATTAAAGATACTGCCGTTGTCGTTGTGGCGTTAGGTTCTTCCACTAAAATACAGTCCCTATCATTACGTGCTCGAACAAATCGAAACACTTGACGGCCATAGGTTAATTTATTGTAATCATTGAAAATGTTAAAAATATGTTTTATCGGAATCAGTAAACTAAAGCTGTCTCCTGATAAATGTGGATTATTTGGATAGTTCCATCCTGCGGTACTGAGAAACTTAGAATCTTCATGAGTATAACACAACAAACTGCGAATAGTGCTAACTACACCTGGATCTCGAACTATTTCTATATCATGTGAACTTTGGATATATGTACATGTACCAAACAAGAAGGCTCCAGCATTCGGTGCAAGAGAAACAGTTCCATTACCCGCTTTCTTTATACTTCCTTTAATTTCCAAAAGTGTTTCGTGTATAGCAAAAAATACATCTGATTGATTTATGATAAATTCAACAACGTCGCTATTGTTAAATGACTTGATGTAAGGTGTGTATGTACGAAATTCTTCTTTTCTAATAGTATCGTCGAACAGAGGTTTTTGGTATATGTCGAAAATAGGTGGCTGAGGTTCCTGAACCTGTCGTCGAATATATTGACGTTTTGGCATCCTTCAACTTCAATCCAATGGAAACAAGAAAAGCTTTATTTGCAGCAGACACGTCACGCCGCTTGTAGGATTTCCGTGAGACTAATGGATATTGATGTGTAGAGTTTTGTTTTATAATTAAACCCATCTATATCGTTTCCTTAAAATCCAAATGCAGCGTACTTTTCTCTCCTCTAAAGTTGACAGGTCTTAATTCTTGATCGACTACACTAACGGTAATTTTGGTAATTTCACGTATGCTGTTGCTTACTGGTATGTATATAGGATTATGAGGACGTTCGTCTATAGAAAAACCAGGATCAACACTTATCGGAAAATGTAGAATGGTGTGCGCAGGTTTGTCCTCGTAGAAGGCTCCTTCGGTAATGTTGCATTCAAAGAGTAGACTCGATACTTTTATAATGTTGACAGGTTGATCTAAAGAATGCGTTTCTCCTGGTGCCAAAACTCTATTTGAAGAGAAACCCAATAATTTTCCAAGACTATCATCTTTATCGAAAGTAATGGTGTGATCCTGACAGAAAATTTCACATTTAAGCGTATTGTTGTTCGGTCTTAAAGTAAACTCCCGAACCGAATTGTATTTATGCATTAATTCATTTCGAATGTACGCTTCGATATCAGTAATTTCATAGCATCCGGATGGAATTTCAATGCTACGCAGCTTTGTATGATCATTTTGCTCATAGAAATAAAACTTTTCACCATCAATGTTTGGAATTGAATTAAATGTATGAAATCCTAACACTGCTACATAATACTGTCGAAACGGATTAAGCGCAAGAGGTACTTGAGGAGTAAACGAAAACTCATTTGTAGTACTCGTTAGGGTCAACAATCGAGACATGACTGATATGCGGTAAAAGATGTAGTAAGTTAAATAACAAAGTATGTTAAAAATTTCTTTATTCTTCTTATACTGTTACATGTTTTTTTTTTGTTTCATTTTTCTTATAATATGACACTTTACAAAATACACATTTACTTTTCATATACATTCCACAAACATCACTCCATTCATGTTTATCATAATCTTTCTTGCAAGGTAAATACTCTTCTAGTGCATGACGAATATCTTGAGGTAGTTCATACCAAACACCGCTCGTTATATTTTCCATAAAAACGCGAATGGCACGTCTTAAGATTTCGTTAGATGGTTGCATTGTAGAGAAACTTTAAGCACAAATGTCCACAGTTTATTTGTTTATAACTTTGATATTGATCGTTATTGTAAAAAATTCTTTCACCGTTCAAATATGATACTAGTTCTCGCGGTGGCTTCAAGCAACCATATGAATCAAAGTACTCTATGTTGTTGTTTATCTTCTTGTAAGCTACCCAATGTGTACCGGGGTTCGTTGAAATGTCGAGATTAATTATAGCACATTCATGTTTACGAGGGTTACGCGGTAAATTATCTCTCATAAACACACCACGAAAATTTGTAATTTTAAGTATTTTAGCAAATTTAATCAAGTCCACATTAGTTAAAGGTCTATTAGGTAGCTTCAGCGGGAGTTTTTTGACTTCTTTAAATATAATCCAAAGCCACCTTTAGCGTTTTTGCGAAGGTATAATCCTTTGCCTAGATGTTCCATAGCTTTATTGTGACGTTTATCCTCTTCTAGTTTCTTTTGAGCATTCTTTGAATCAATTACAGTCTTGGCGATTGCGCTTGCGCCCCCCGCCAAACTACCGAGAGCTGATAAGCCTGCAAAGATGGGGATTAAAGGTAAAATACCACCTGATTTTGGTTCCAATGGAATGATTCTTGGAACCCGTATATTCTTTTTCCCACCTACGTTCTTAGCTGCTCTAGCTGCTGCAAGTGCAAGAAGGGCTGATTTGCGCAGATTTGGTAACGGAGGAGATCGTTTCAATTTTCTGATAATTGGTTGCAGAACATGTCGCCTAAATGAACCAACACCTTTACCATGTTTCATACCCATACCCAGTTTTCGTTTAACTTTCATCGCTGTAGTAGTCAACCAGGCAGTAGCTTTTTCACCCAAAGATGCGTCTTTTGCTTTAACTCGTTCCCACGCTTTGTTTTCCAACACCCAATCTGCTTTATGTCGATCTTTCAATGAATTACTTTGGGAATATGCGATATCGTGATCTCTCGCAGCTCGATCTAATGGATTTATCCCAGGATCTCCACGAGCTAGACGGTTCTGTAATTTTGTTCCAGGCCCTAGATATTGGTAGCCAGGAGCGTGCAATTCAAATGGTAGACTATTGATCAGAGAATTCAAAACTCCTTCACCTTGAACGACTAACATTGAAATGGATTGTTTCTTACAAAAATTTCTTTATATAACCAAGTGTATAAAATACATCTTAATCACAAGATGAATGTAGTTCAGCAAGATAAGACACTAGTAGTGGAAAACTTGGATTTTGTCGATAACATGACAAGAACCAGTAAACATGGCGCATTGCTACCACATTCTTTTCGTGCTATCATATGTGGTCCAAGTGGATGTGGAAAAACTAATGTTATGTTGGCATTATTGTTTGATCTAAATGGCGCTAAATTCAAAAATGTTTACGTTTATTCAAAGTCGTTGTTTCAACCTAAGTATCAATTTTTGAAAGAAGTGTTGAACTCTATAAAAGAAGTGGGCTATTTTCCATTTAAAGATAATGATGATGTAATAAGTCCCAGTGAAGCTAAACCAAATTCTATTTTCATTTTTGATGATGTATCAACGGATCCACAACAAACAATACGTGAATATTACTGTATGGGCAGACATAAAGATATTGATTGTGCATACCTATGTCAATCATACAGTCGAGCAGGTAAACAACTCCTACGTGATAATGCAAACCTTATTGTATTGTTTAAACAGGATGAGCTTAATTTAAAACACGTCTTTGATGATCACGTCTCACCTGACATGACATTTGACCAATTTAAACAATTTTGTTCTGAATGTTGGAAAGACAAATATGGTACGTTCGTCATTGTTAAGGAGTTCGATATTTCTAACGGACGATATCGTAAAGGCTTTGACAAATTTATAAAATTGTAGGTATGATCGAAACACACGCATTGTATAACAATATGTCAGACAAAGAGGTAGCTGCACGCAAGCGTAAAGTTGTTGAACTAGCTCGGGTTATTCGCAAAAAGTATTTGGCACTAAAGTTAGGTAGAACAGAACAAGATAAGTCGCTAAATAAACTCTTTAAACCCATTGCTAAACCTTTAAAAGATATTGCGCAATCCTCAAAAACGTTGCATCATGCTATTAATAACAAACTTAATCATGTCAAAAAGGAAGAGGTGAAAACGGAGGAAGAGATGAAAAAAGAAGTCGGCGATGACGATGTATTTTCGGATGCAGTATCAACTGATCGACCTAACGAACATGAAATTTTTGATCCTAATAATGTTTCGAAAGAGGTTATTGATGAATATATCGAGCAATATCCTCCAATGAGTCATAAATATATAAAAGAGTTTTGGATGAAAGACGATAAAATTGATAAAAACTATGGACCTATATACAATGACGAAATTGGTTGGATGTTAGGTAAACGGCGAATAAACTTTAACAAAAACAAAGGTAGTGTAGAAGTCATCAGTGATGGTAGTGAGGGAGGAGGATGGGTACCGGGAACGCCAGGTTTATACCAACTAATTTTTTATAATAGTCCAGAATATTATGATGATAATGATTTAAAACACTATAAAAGTTTATTAAATAGTACAGGAGCTCATCTGGATGCTATAGGTCGTCTTAAAGGTGCAACTGGAGAAAAATATCATCATATTATTAAGCCACTATTTAAACCTATCGATGCAACAACGAAGAAATCACCACCAAAAACTCGATCTACTGCATTAAAGAGACCACCTTTCGAAGGTCTCGCCCGTTTAGCAAAAGCGACTCGTTCATCGTCAACGTCTCCTCGAACATCGTTATCTTCACCATCTAGCTACAAAGGGTCAGGACTCGATGATTCTCATTTGATCTACAATGATAATCCTATTGAATATGTGTATTGGGATGATCCAAACGAACTATGTGACAGATTAAAATTGCTGATTGCTTCCCAAGAAGCAGGAAACACATCCCACAATAACGAAATTGTTGCCATTATCACCGAATTACGTGAAGCAGATATTATATATTAATGTTAGGTTGGATTATTGGATATCATTTTCAATATGAGTGTTGACAAGTTTGGTCGTCATCATTATCGTTCTAACGAACAAGTTGTTAAAAAGCTACGTGATGGTTTAAAGCAATCCATTTTGGATTTACAAAACCAGATACATGCAGTCAATAAGGATATTAAACGAGATCCTCCTGTAGCAGGTATACATCTTTCCAATAAGAAATACGTAGATGATCAAATTGTTAATGTCAAAACTTTTTTAAGAAAAAAGTTTAATTTGATACACAATGAATATAATGCAAAAGATGCTTAACTTGAACAAAAAATCTCGAACTCAATTAACAAAATTGAAAGCAGTTTTAATAAATCGATTAATGGGTTAGCTGATGACAATAAATTGGTTGGTTTGAAAATATCTGATTTATCAAAAGACATACATAATTTTAAAAATGATCTAAATATATTTAAACATGAAATGGAGAAGAGTCTTACGGATGCTGCCTACCAAACTACACAAAATATGATGAAAGCTCTGGAAATAGAAAAAAAGATTAAAACAATGGATCTTAATTCACAAGATTTGAAAATTCGTATTAAGGTAATAGAAGAATTCATTGAAAACAATGACTTAAAGCGTTAGAAGATTAAAAGTTTTGGAAGAGTGATGTCCGATGTAAAAAAGATGAAACGTAAAACCATAATACATTACGAAGCGAGTTACAGTTAGATATGCAAACAATAAATAATAATAGGATTCATAATATTAAGCAATGACAGAAAAGTATTCGAGATGAATCGGATATGAGATCTTTATTAGATAATAAAGTATCAGATCTGTCAAAGACTTTGTTCGAGCTGGATGAACGTTCATCTGCAGCAGTAAAATAAATACAAGACTCACTTACTATATTAAACACATATTTATACCCTTTAGTCCAAAGAGGTAAAGCGTTAGAAGGTAGGCATGGCCAATTCCAAAGAGAAGATAGAACTGGTTAACGAGCTCCATAAGCAAGCACGAAAAAAATATCCGAGACGACGTACAATCATTAAAGGCTTAGACGATTTATGGCAGATGGACTTGGCTGAAATGCGATCTCATTCTCATAACAATAGAAATTTTAAATTAATTTTAGTTGTTATCGATTGTTTCTCGAAATACCTTTGGACTCGTCCATTAAAGACAAAAACGGGTGAAGAGCTAACTCAAGCATTTTCGGATATACTCAAACACAGTAAACGAACACCGAAAAATCTGCAGTCGGATCAGGGAACTGAATTTTACAACAACAAGTTTCAAAATTTAATGAAAAAACATAAAATAAATCACTACTCTGTTTTCACTACCATGAAAGCAGCCATAGCTGAACGCGTCATTAGAACGTTGAAATCCAAACTATACAAGTATTTCAGCTTACACGGTACATACAAGTGGATTGACATATTACCCAAAGTTACGTCTGAATACAACAATACAAAGCATTCAAAAACGGGATATAAACCATCACAAGTGAACAAATCCAATGAAAAGAAGATTTTAAATAACAAGTTTAGGTATTTAAAAATCGCAGGTCCACGAAAATTTAAAGTTGGTGACATTGTACGCATCAGCAAAACCAAAATGTTATTCGACAAGGGGTACGTTCCAAGTTGGACAACAGAATTATTCAAAGTTACTTAAATTAATATTACCAACCCTGCAACATACATGCTCGAAGACATGCAAGGCATACCTATAAAAGGAGCCTTTTACAATGAAGAATTACAGAAAACAGCCAATCCTGATATTTACTTAGTTGAAAAAGTTTTACGCCGCAAAGATAAAAAAATGTACGTCAAATGGCTTGGCCTTGATGCAAAATATAATAGTTGGATTGATAATGACGCCGTCATCTAAAAGGTGGGGGAACAGAAGTATGAAAAATTGAGGATAAACACGTAGAAACACGTTTTTCTTTTCTCAGTTTGTTGCAGTCAGTTAGCTAGTCAAAATGTATTCCCAAGATACTGGATACTCAAGCGGCAGCGAGTATGATGTCACCCTTTCACCATCATCCGAAACATCAATCGTATTTGAAGGCTATGACCGTGAGCTGGATGTACTCCTAGAGAAGTACGAAGAAGCGGCCAAGAACGAGACCCATTACCTGCTGTACACACAGTTTTTAAATGAATCATACCAAATTGGATGTGGTCTAAGTCCAGCCAGAACATACACTCCTGCGATAATTATGTGGAAATCACCATGGCAGAAAATATCTTTCAGTACATATGAATGGGAACAATTAATTACCCAACTCAATGAGAATAGTTTTTTCTATGAGAACGTAACCTTTTCTGATGATCCTGCTGAAATTCAGTGCGGTGACTATTGCAGAATTCGACAAATAATCTACGACAATATCAAATTCCTCGAAATAACCAAGCATGACATTAACTTTTGTCTCTCAGAAATGCAAGTGAACACCCTTTTAGAAGCAAACAACGAACTTTTAACACCATATGTGACAATGTTAGAGACTATTGAATTTCCAAATTTTTATTATAATACGCTTAATATTGTTCGAGATAGTTTTAGTAATCAAAATTATACGTGTTTTGACGCCATTCAAAAGTTGTATAGATTTGCACGTGAAGGATATACTTTACAACATGTGGCGTTAGGACAACTTATATTTTTCTGTAAACATAGGATCGCTAATGATCTTGAAAGGATTTAATAAAGCTTGTAAAATATGTATCTATTGTTTTATTTATTTAAAATTAAAAATAAGATTAGTCAAGTTGGTGGGGTCAAAGAGTGTCAACTTTTACTTGTATTAAACTGATTCTATTTATTTGAATCAGTATCATTCGAGATGCAAACCAATAAAGTTGTTCTGCTCATCGTAACTGGCATCGTAAGTTTTTGCTTAGGTGAAAATTTTAACGAGACAAATGCGGTGTCATGGTTAGAACAATATGGTTATATCACCACAAGTGAAACTGCACACACTGATATTGCTGAAATACTGCAAAAGTTTCAAGAAAAATATAATTTACCTGTGGATGGAAAATTAAATAGAGAAACTGTGGAGTTAATGCAGAAACCAAGATGTACACAAGGAGACAATGCGTACGCTGTAAAATCAGCATGGAAAAAATTTGATATAAAATGGTATTTTCCCCAATTTACTCCTACAGCTTTGGAAGTCGCTAAAAGAGTATTTAAAATATGGGAAGAAGCATCAAAATTTAAGTTTACTTATCTGCAAGTCCCAAATCCAAATCCGGATATAACTATAACAGTCGTTCCAAAGCAGCACTATTTTCGATATAATTGTCAGGGTAACAGCGCATGTCCTTATACATTTACAAGTGGTGTATTAGCACATTCTTATTTTCCACCAGTAACTGGATGCATAGAAATTCATATGAATAGCAATCTAACATGGGATTTCAGTTTGAATTCTACAGCAGAGGGTCGAACAAATTTCTTTGCTGTCCTTCTTCATGAAGTTGGTCACGCTTTAGGTTTATCGCATAGTAGCGATAGGAAAGCTGTAATGTATCCGTTTTATCAAGCTTTACCTACCAACATATCTGAAGATGATAAAATGGGCTTAGAAGAGTTATATGGACCTATAACTAAATCTGCATCTATTCCAACTCAACCTGTTGTTACTAGGGTCAGTTCACCAACTTTAAAGACAACCACAACAGAAAGATCTAGGAGTAAGGCAACCACAATAGCTAGGAGTAATAAATCGATGCAAAATGCCATAACGAATGTATGTGAATTAGAATACCCAGATTTAATATTTTTAGCATACGCTCCATCATTTCCAACATACCGAATGTATATAGTAAGTAAGGATCTGATATGGAAATATGACTTAAATAATGAAAAGATACCCGCCAATGCTGAACAATTTATAAGATATTTGCCAAGGGGAATTACGAACGTAACACATGTTTTTCAAAGTACCAATGGAGATTTAATTGGTGTAAGTAGGAATCGTATATACGCAGCAGCATTTCCTAGCTTAAGAATTCATACAGATAACATGGTACCTGAAGTAAATAACGCAAGAAGTATTACCGGTTTATTTCAAACAAATTCAGGAAAAAAATTTGTTTGTTTTGATGGCTCATTTATTGAATTTAATGATAAAGGCGTTATCTCAAGAGGACGTATTAGTGACATTTTTCCAGGAATACCAAATGATATTACATCAGCATTTAATTATATTGATGGGCATATATATTTCTTAAAGCAAAACATTTATTACAAGTTTAATGAATTTACAAGAAGTGTCATTGAAAAAGGTACTTTTAATTGGAATATGTTAGGGTTCCCTTGTCCAGATAATGGATTAATAAAACAACTAAAATCCTTATTAGCTAAAGTAAATTTATATTATAAATAATTAATGTCTAAATGGGAGTTTGTATTGGGAAAAGGTAAATAAAAATAAAGAATATTTTACAAAAAAGTCTTTTATTCGTTATTCGTTCGTTATTCGTTCGTTATTCGTTCGTTATTCGTTAATCGTAATCGTAAAATCGTATTCGTTTTGATAGAGTTAACATTTTTGTGGTTATGATCAATACAACTAAAAAAAAAAAAAGTAAATAATTATTTTACAAGAAAGTTTTTTATTATTTACATTTTACAGATATACAAATATACAGATCGTCTTTAGCAAAAAGTTAAATTTTATTAACATCTTAAATGTTGGAGAATCTTACTCTTTGATTATGATTTCCGTGTAAATCCTCCTCACAATCATATCTATCCTTTAGTTCAAAGAGTACTTCACAAAAACCATTTTGACACCAGGATGATTTTTTTCTAAATATCAAATGCAAGTCTGACGCTAAGCAACTAACATGAAAATTATCAGATACAGCTTTTAGACATTTTTGTTTTTCAGAGAAAATTAATTTAAATACTCTGTAACATGGGCGACAGAGTAGCAAATTATATTTTGATATTTTATAATACCTAAACCATAAGCAATAGTAATCATTAAGTGCAAAAGATTCAAAATCCTCACAATCTATAATTGCCTGACGAAGTGCAGGTGAAATATTTAATTCTAGATCATGATTCTCAAAGTCACAAACTTGAAAAGGTTCATAAGGAACGGGGTTAGTTTTAATTTGCGTCCATTTAATTTTACTAAATTGTTGAACTATTTTTTCCGTTAACACCCATGGTAAAGGCGATCTGCTAATAAATTTTGAAATTTCATGTGTGTTTTTGATAATAGTGCTTATACATAAATTTTGTAGACTTTCCATCTCCAAATCTGAAAAATGAATTCACCTATGTGTTATACTATAGTGACCCCATGGTAAAGTATCAAAAGTGTTCGACAGTAAGTACCGTTTATCATCAAAAGGGTTTAAGGCTATTTTAGTTTGCTCAATACTGTAAACTTCATGTAATTTGGATTGTATACAACGCTGTGTTGCATAAAAAAGTGATTTTGATTCGACAGTTTCACGAAAATGTTTCAAACAATTCAAATAATCATCAAAGTTAATTTTAGTCTTTACAACATTCATCTTAACCCCTTTTGACTTTTTAACATTTTTCTCTCCAGCCACTTTATATGTATATTGGTTTGAACGAAGACCTATGAAGTGAGTCATGATTTTTGAGTTATTCTCATCTTTCATTAGACCAGGCACTTTTTTGTTTACTAAAGGAATATTCCAAGGATTCTTTGGAGGATAATCGCTTGTATCAAATCTATGAATATCAGTCTTAATCATTTCCTCGTATATATCATTACATTCAGTTTCATAAATCAGTCCATCAGTATCAATATAAAGCAATTTATTTTGATTTAATGGGAATTTTTGTAACATATAGTCATAATGAAATTCATATATGCAGATTTTAGACAGTTCTAAGATTGTCATTCCAACATACAATGGTTTATTGAAAATAATTTCAGTTTTCTTTAATTCTACTGCCATTAATGATTCATCGAAAATAACGCGACTATGAAACTTCGGGCTAGCAATCAAATTTCGAGCACCTATTCGCCCCTGCCATTTATTGACTAATTTCACCAACCTATGCTTCCTCTGGTTTTCCATAGTTTTTCCGAATACAGCGTTATTCATGAGTTTGTATAAGTTTTTCTCAAAGCTTGTTTTAGCTTGAGCCCTCAATTGTGTATTAAGAGCAATGTAACCTTTTAACCAAGCCATCTGCTTAAATCTCAATACCTTATGAATTCTAGTAAGAACTAATCCATGTGATATAGCCTGTTTTAGGTTCCTGTAGTGAATAACGTAGTTAGTTTTATTGTACAGAGTAGACAAGAGTTTAGATTGTTTGGAACCAGGAAGTTTGCAATGTTCTACACAAAACGGTAAATCTTTATGGTGGTCATGTAAGTTTTCTGGGTAAGAGAGATCAACTTCAAGAATGTATCCCTCTTTTGCATCGTCAGGTATTGACATAACATCGATATTTGTATCATCCCAATGGAAACCTCCATAAGGGAGTGGTTCACTCATCGCCCAACCATATAAATTGTTAACATCAAGATACATGAGATATTTAGAAGGTTTAGTTGGATCGTAATTCATCATGTATTTGTTGTTAGCCTCCCCCATACGGTTACAACACTGTGAGATACCTCCACGTATACCTCGTTCATAGAATAAAAGCATATCAACATCTTGTATAGTTTCCAAGTGACATCCTGTATACTTAAGCATTGCATCCCATGTGAAACCCGGGATGGTATAATAGTGTTCTGGATCTAACCCATATGTCTTGTAGCATGTGTCTCTAAAAGTTTCGAAAACTACAGCCAAAAGAAGTATATCTGTCTTCATGTATAAATTACTGTAATCCCAAAGAGTTTTCATGTTAAATTTCTCCCAAACTAATTTAGCGTGAGCATAATTTAAATCTGATATATGCTCATCGTTCAGTTTATTGTAAAATTTTTCTTTATTTGGCAACTTTGTTTCATCCAACCGTTCAATTTTATCTAAATAATCATAAAAGAACACTCCTTTTTTAGTTAACAACTTGAACGTTTCATCATCTAAATTTGGAAATTGTTTTCTTAAAATTCCGAAATTTTCTGACTTCAAAGTTGAAACTAGGCTATCTAATGAACTCCCCATAAATCTAAAAGTATCAATGAAACGGAAACTAATATTTGTCTTTTTATGGTAAACTGTGAAACTAATATATTTTTCTTTGTTGATGGGTAAAATGGAAATGTGGTACATTTTCGCTAAATCCTTTATTATGAAATGTGAGTCGTAACCACTCATATTGTGGAAGGCTATTGGAACCACAAATGATTTCTTATAATTTAAATTGCACCCACTATGTGCAAAACCTCTAAAATTGCCAGTCAAATGACAATGGTCTTTTACAATATGATCCTTTTCCAAAAATTTTCTATTGCAAATGTGACATCTCTCAGTAGCATCTTTTAAACTTACTTCAACGTTCATGGGTTGAATATCTATTAATTTTGAATAAATAAATTGAGCCAAGTTATCAATTTCATGTGAAAACCATGACATACAATCCATACCCACACGGCTTTTATAAAATGATAAATTATCGTCATAATTACACTTAAAATATAATCCAGCACTGTACGCTGTGTGTCTTTGATATGGATACGTTGATGTAGTTGATGGTATTGGGTGGGATACGCGCAGAGGAACGAGCAGTGATTCAAAATCTGCATATACTAGGAACGGCAATTTTTCTTTGTAAACAAAATTTTTAAATTTAACATATGGTTCCTTGGTGAAACTTATTTTGCAGTCATCTATCTTTTCACAGTAGATGGTATGAGCATCCAACTTTTCTTTTGTATAAAAATAATTAAGACATCTATCACATATAAATTTTTTTCCATGGTGTTTAGAAAGTTGTGATTTGACAAGTTTACCTAAATCTTTTATCCAAATATAGTGAAAATGTATTATATCTTCATCACGTCCACCACTCCATGGTCCGACGTTGTCCACTTCATTATTAAAATAATATTTATTTTGAACTATCAACAAATTGACATGTTTTTCTCGTTTGTGTTTAGTTAATCTTACAGGAAGCACTGAAAAGTTGAAATGCTCGTCTTTAACATTTAGCTCGAAAACGTTAACAGAAATATTTTCATTATTTTTTTCAAAGAGGGGAATTTGATTTAGAGTTACTGGAAATGTAAGACCTTTTAAATTAAGAACTTTGGTGTAGTGAGGGTATGAATTAGTTTGGTTAGCGTTTACGTTAACTGAATATAATGCTGATACAATAGCCCAAGCAAAACAAGCCTGGTCGTTATTCTTAACATTAATACAAGCTCGTTTTTTAGCAACTTTCGGATGCAATTGAATATACGATGAGGCTCCTTTAGCCATTTCAAATTTATTAATGTTTATTTCTAAAGATATAATTTTATTCAGTGCCCAACCACTTTGAGATTCCGCAAATTCAGATAAATCGTTCAAAACAACATCTTTAACAAAAACTTCAAACCAATAATTTAAATCGGTAATCACATCAATAATTTCATTTTTAGTTTGAAAATATTTTCTTTCTAAAATTTCCACATCTTCAGCTTTTTTGATAAATTCCCCACAAAATGTAGTATTTACTTTTAGTATGCCCATTGTTTTTAAGTTGAATTCAATTTTTTTTTTAAATAGTTTAAAAGCATCAGCAAAAAACTGTAAAATATCTTTATGCTCTTTATTAATAATTATTCCTGTTTGTACTCTACTTTGAAAAATTGATACTATATTTCTCCAAACAACTTTTGCTTTACTTTTACGTCTAATATTTAACCCACCACCCGCAACAGAATTTAAATTTTGAAGTATAATTAGAAATCTTTTAAGGATCCCTACATTAGTTTGAAGTTTTCGTAGCGTCCCTATACTTAAATCACCATCCTTAATAGCTAAATTGCATAAACATATATGTTTTTTAACTTGCATTATATAATTTTTTCTTTCTCTATCTGAACAACGCTTTTTTAAAAAAAGTAGTTTTTCAGCTTCATCAAATTTTTTAATTATCTCACTACTAAGTATAGTAATTTCCTCAGAATTCATTTTTCAAAATTTGGAATATAAAAAATCTACTTACAGTTTTCTTTTTTTCTTAAATTTCAATTATTTCAAATGACGCTGCTGGATTTGGTTTGCCCGTGCTCACCAGGCCTCTAAAGACGACAGCGTACTTTTCAGTCTTAAACTGTTCTATATAGGGGATGTAGTCCTCGGTAACCCGCTTCGGTAGGAACACCACAGTTTCCTCTAGTTCTAATAGCACCGTTTGTCCAAATGTTGTGGTGACAATTTTAGAATTTACTATTTTAAATGGTTTGTCAACTTGCAATTGCTGCAGCTTTCTAATCGGCTTTGCCTCCTTCTGGATAACAGAAACTTTGTTAAGTTTGTTTAAATCCATCTGAAATAATTTTAAATATAAGTTTATTTGCTACAGTGTAGATTCTATCATTAAAAAAGATGAAAAAAGACAATAACAAGATAAAAAATCGAGGTCGAGGCTACAAAATCATAGCTATATATAATAGGATACATTACATACGAGTTTTACAGCTCGTAATACAAGGTAGACGTGGACTAGGACACAAACGACACCCATAACTTAAGAATGTACACAAAAAAACCAACAAATACCACGCTACTGTGTCTCTTGCAGGTCTGAGGTAAAATTGCAACAGTAAAACATAAAAGATGATAAAAAGCTAAAACTAACTTAAAATTCTAACAGTAAAACATAAAAGAATATAAAACATTAAAATGGCAAACAAGCAGAAACTACAAACTCATAGTTATATACGTACAAGTTTCTACAGCTTATAATAGAAGATTAACGTGGACCAGGATGCAAACAAAACTCATAACTTAAGAATATACACAAGAAGGCTTAAAATAATAAAAAAACATTTACCAGCAAATACTATGCTATTGTGTAGATTTCAAGTGTTTAAAGTAAAATCGTAACAGTAAAACATAAAATGTGACAAAACATTAATATGATGATGAAAAAGAAGAAACTACAAAATCATAGTTATACAATAGAATGCATTACCTACGAGTTTCTACAGCTTGTAATAGCAGGTAGACGTGGACCAGGACTCAAACGAAACTCATTACTTAAGAATATGTAATAAACGTGGACCAGGACTCAAACGAAACTCGTAACTTAAGAATATACACAAGAAGGTCTGAAAAAAGCATTTACCAGCAAATGCTATGCTATTGTGTAGATTTCAGGTCTTTAAGGTAAAATTATTAAATTAAACATAAAAGAAGAAGATGAAAGACGTGGACCAGGCTCAAGCATTACCTACGAGTTTCTACAGCTTGTAAAAGCAGGTAGACGTGGACCAGGACTCAAACGAAACTCATAACTTAAGAATATGTAATAAACGTGGACCAAGATTCAAACGAAACTCGTAACTTAAGAATATACACAAGAAGGTCTGAAAAAAAAGCATTTACCAGCAAATGCTATGCTATTGTGTAGATTTCAGGTCTTTAAGGTAAAATTATTAAATTAAACATAAAAGAAGAAGATGAAAGACGTGGACCAGGCTCAAGCATTACCTACGAGTTTTTACAGCTTGTAAAAGCAGGTAGACGTGGACCAGGACTCAAACGAAACTCATTACTTAAGAATATGTAATAAACGTGGACCAGGACTCAAACGAAACTCGTAACTTAAGAATATGCACAAGAAGGTTGGAAAAAAAGCATTTACCAGCAAATTCTATGCTATTGTGTAGATCTTAGGTCTTTAAGGAAAAAATTATAAGATTAAACATAAAAGAAGAAGACAAAAGACGTGGACCAGGACTCAAGCATTACCTACGAGTTTCTACAGCTTGTAATAGCAGGTAGACGAGGACCAGGACTCAAACGAAACTCATAACTTAAGAACATACACAAGAAGGTTTGAAAAAAAGCATTTACCAGCAAATGCTATGTTGTTGGGTAGATTTCAGACCTTTAAGGTAAAATTATAATATTAAACATAAAAGAAGAAGACAAAAGACTTCTGAACACAAGTAGCAAATATTTAAATAAAAAAATATATACTTACTTTTTAGTTGTATTGATCACACTCACAATGACGGAAACTCTATGAAATGGCAATCCGCGATTTTTGCTTAAATAGCAGCTAATTCGGAAATCCCTTGTGAATTTTACGCCCCTTTTAACTAGTAATTTGCAAATACACACCATTGGACTGTGGGTGTATCTGGTTGATGGTTTAAATTTCAAAACCTTAGTTTCTTTATATGAATTCTAAACTGTATATACATTAACGCATTATCGGAATGTGGGTGTATTCAGTTGATGGTTTTAAATTACAAAACATTCGTTCGAATAAAATGAAATTATCATTTTCTCTTAATTCTAAAACTGTATATACTTTTACGCGTTATCAGAAAGTGGGCGTATCTAGTTGATGGTTTAAATTGCAAAAATTCGTTTCTTTATATGAATAAAATTAAATTTTATTTAATACTAAAAAATTAAATCGTTGCTTTTTAGCTTGCTAATGACCAATATATACGACGTATCTGCATTGCCTAATTTCCCCATTTATCATATTTTGTTACTAAATATCTACATAACACCATAAAATTTCCTTTACTCATCTTTTCACCGCTTTTTCTTTACCATTTCGAACACACACCCCCTCTGACGTCAGGGGAGGCTTTCTTGTACATCTACACAGGCCCCAACGCCACCTAACCAACTCTGTCAGCAAATTATTCATTCCAACAATATTATTACAACAATATTGCGTATTTTCTACTTCTCACCCTTTTTTTCAACCCTATCACGATAGGGTGTACTTCTTTCATACTTATATTTCTTGTACATCACCCCCTACATCCTCAGAGGCTACTTCTACGGCCTCAACGCCACATACCAGCCATCCAACTGGCCGCCATCTTTTATTTGAAATTCCCATATTTTCTCTACTTTCAATGTTAAAAAAGTAGGAAAAGGCATGTTTATGCTTTTATTTTTTTAAATCTATTCTGTTTTCTTTCTAGAGTTCCGTCTTTTTTAAACGACCTGTGTTCTTTTTTCAATTGGGCACTTGTCCTAAGCTATGACAAATACTCTGTCCTCTGCTATTCTACATTAATATGACATTCATTATTTTCTCTAAACACTCTGTCCTCTGCTGTTCTACATTAATATGACTGATTTATTTTATCTTTCTTGCAGCTATTTTAATGTTTATCCTGTGTATCTTTTTCTTCTTCTTCTTTTTCTTTTTATATAGACATAACTCTGTCTGTTTTTCATTGTGCTTCCAGTAAGTTGCCTTTCCATCGTTTTCGTGGTCTTCTTACTGATCATCTTCCTATGGGTTAACCGTCTCTTGCCGTCTTTATTGTTTTATTTGTTGTCATTCGGCTTATATGATCGTTTCGTTCTACTCTCCTATTTCTTAACCAGTTCTTGATGTTCTTCACCTTGCATCTACGTCGTATATCTGTACTTCTAGCTCTGTCCCATAGTGTCTTACCATCAATTTTTCTAAGTGTTTTCATCTCTGCTGTTTCACATCCTTTTTGTCCTCTCTGTATCAGGTCTTGTTTCTGCCGCGTATGTCATTATTGGTCTGATGACTGTTTTGTAAATTATGCCTTTCGTTTCTTTTCCGATATTTTTATTTCTTCATAATGTTTCATTTAAGCAGCCTGTGGCTCTGTTTGCTCTATTCACTGGATCTTTCACTTCAGTTTCGAGCTTTCCCTAGCTAGATAATGTGATGCCTAGATATTTAAGCTCCAACCCTTGTTCTATTATCTGACCTTTTAGCTCCAATTAACATCTTAGTAAATTTGCGGTAGTAACCATGCATTTTGTCTCTTTTGGGGGAATTAACATGTTAAATTTTCTGGCGGTTGTATGAAATTGGAGCAGCGTACGTTGTAAATCATCTTCACTTTGAAAGACTAGTATTTCGTCGTCTGCACAGCAGATTAATATTATATTATATATTATTTGTTTTTCTTCCATTTGGTATCCTTTTTTAGTTCTTATTTTTTATTATTTCATCCATAATCAGGTTGAATAATAGGGGACTCAGGGAATATTCCTGTCTCAACCCATTGTCAGCTTCAATAGGGTCGGTTAGTTCTTCTTCTACTTTTACTTTGTGTTGTTTTGGTATACATTCTCGATCGTTTTGATTTTTCCTAGAGGTATCTCTCTTGCGTACAATAAGTGGATAACTTTTTTTAATTTGTGTATCTTCTGTATATTAGTATTTCTTCTGCGTATTAAAAGTTAAATTTTGGTTACTATTTCTTAAGATTCTCTTAACGTGTTTATTAATTGTCTTGTTTCATGTGTATCAAGATATGTGTATCATGATAGATTGTAATGCATATTTCATTTAATGTAATTAAAGTGCTCTTTGCGTTTGCCAATTACTATCTCACTTCCTCAGTGATAGGTCTTTTTTTCCTCATCAATAACTTTATCTTCGCGAGATACAGCTATTTTAACCCTCTATAGCCCCGTGTGTACTCAAGGCAACAAAGGAGTTTTTGATGCAGAAAACTTTTTTAAAACAATTTCCGACTCTAAGATGCCCTCTGTTAATTTTAGGCAACATTTGGTTATACATTTTAATACACTCTATGAACCTATGACGAAACCTATATGGAAATGTTTAACAGTATGTCAAATGGACATGGCTGCCTTATTAGTTTGTATTTTCGATAGTGATTTATTGTTATAAATTGTGTACAATTTATATAAAAATATATACCGAGGCATTATATCAGCATTTATATATTGATTACCGTTGAAATTTGTTTATTTTATTGTGTTGTTTCAGTACTGTGATAAAAAACAGGTATGTTACTTTGAATCCACACTGGACCATATTATTTTAAATTATTTCTTTGGGATGGATACAAAAACGTTCTACGGGAAAAGCAGTAAATATCCGAGGAATCCAAAGACTCTGACTTTGACAGTGATAATAAGAGAGTGATAATGAATTTTCCATAGGTACTCAGATATCAATCGATCCGAGATCAAATAAAATGTAAAATGAAGATGATTTGTACGAAGCAAATTTAGACCAGCTCAAATAGTTGACAATATATCTAGGAATCGCTGGGAAGAAATAGAAACTAAAATTCATTTCAATAATAACGAAAATATGCTCAACAATAATGATAAGTTATACAAAATTAGACCATTCATCAACGGTCCATTTCAAAATTTTCAATTCCAATGAGTGAAAAATTGTGTATTGATGAACAAATGATACCATTCAAAGGGGCACATTCTTTAAAACAATATATGAAGAATAAACCCAAAAAATGGGGATACAAGGCATTTGTTTTGCGTGATAGCAATGGTATTGTTTATAACTGGGAATTATATACAGGAACTGTTGAACATTCTCTTCATTTACCTAATGTAGACACCAGCGGTAATGTAGTAATAATATTGTGTGAGATAGTCGAACCAAACAAATACTATAAAGTTTATTTTGACAACTGGTTTAATAGCATTCAGTTGCAGAATGAAATGCAAAAACGTGGACTGCAATGTTTGGGAACTGTTCGTCCAAACAGACTGCCTAATTGCCATTTTTCTGATGACAAAAATATGAAGAAACAGGGTAGAGGTACTGTAGAAAAAAAGCACGCTACAGCAGATGGCATAAGACTAACAGCATTAAAGTGGTACGATAATAAACCGGTTCATTTGCTTAGTACATTTGTTGGTTCTGAGCCTACTTCGTTAGTCAAGAGGTGGGATAAGAAACAAAAATCAAGAATTATTGTATGCTGTCCAAATTCAGTGCAATTTTATAATAAATTTATGAGAGGTGTCGATCTTATGGATTCACTAATTGCTCTTTACCGAACAGACATAAAATCCAAAAAGTGGTATCTAAAAATATTTTTTCACCTTCTGGATTTAGCTGTTGTTAACAGCTGGTTGTTGTATCGTCGTGATTGCGATTACTTTGAAAGAAAAATCAGTTGCCTTTGTTACAGTTTAAGTCCCACTTATGAAGCGTACTGTTAGCAAGAACTGACCAGATCAAAAACAAAGGACGTCCCAGGCTCAGTGAAATTGAGAACGAAATTGTAAAGAAACGGAAGAGAGGACCTACTGCTATTGTACCACCGAAGGAAGTTAGGTTTGACCAAACCTTCGACTGGCCCGTATTTTCAAAAAAAAGGGAAGATGCAAAAAACCAGGATGCTGTAATACTTCCAAAGTAATGTGCTATAAATCTAAAGTTGCTTTATCTTTTACAACTACAAATATTTGTTTTTTTGATTGGCATAATAAATAAGTATATAACTTAATTCGTTAGTTTTTGCTGCCCACAGTTGCCTGAGCGCAATACTCCCAAAACTCTCCCCAAACAAAATTTAAAAAATCTAAAAAAAATACTAGTTTTAAATAAAAGTTTACAAAAAAAGTCGGGCTATAGAGGGCTAAGATATTCATATTTCACTATATGCTCTATCATTTGGTTTTCATTTCAAATTGGCACCTATGACGAAATTTATAATATCTAAGATCTAGTGCTTTCATATGAAACTGGAATAAAACACTTGGTAGATAATATTTATTCGTTTTGAGTACACTTTTTTTAAAACCTAGTATATAAAAGAATAAATATTTGTCTGTTCAGTGTTTTCCAAGTCTGTAAAACATAAACAGGCTTAAATATTAGATTATACATTTTTTATTAAGAATGTTCAATTTCTAAATTGAAGATTTTATATTTAAAAATATGAATAGGTTTTTACATTTTATTTGACGTTTTAATCTTTTAATCGGAGTTCATTTTTCGAAAAACTATAAAATTGTGAGAACAAATTGCTATATAAAAGTACAAGGCACTATTCTCATGCTGTGAGCTATGCTGCTCTGTTACCTTTATAACGCTTAAACTATTTTTAATTTATTGTCAATGTTTTTGAGGCGGGTTTCCTTAAATGACCATTTTTAAGGTTAGTACGTTTGATTAAATGAAATTGACATTAATTTAATAGTTTTCATTTTATTAGTACTGATGGTATATGACTAGCATCTGTTGGTTCTATATATCAATTTGAACGTGGAAGTAAGAGCACTCTCTTGTTAGTAATTTCAGTGTAAATTGTGACGAAACCAGAAATAACCCATAATATTCTCCCCGTGTGATCTTATTATTTCCGTTGATTGAATATTATAGGGTATCCAATATTTTAATCAACGGTATATCAGAGTTTTATTAATTTTTATTTATATTTGCAAAATAAGGAAGAAAGTTCAGTACAGGCAGTTAAACAGCTGATCTGTCAATTTAGAAGTAAGAGCAAGTACCAACTTGCTGAAAAGCATACCATACACAAAAGGGGTAATAAAATGTACTGCACAAACTATAGCGATATAAAGCTATATATAAGCTATATATCTATTAGTTATTAGGATATACAGTATTTTTTCTGATACACGATTGAGTGAATAGGTGAACTATCAAATAGGAGACTATTAGTGTGGAATTAGAAAAACTAATAAATCGTTGATCAATTATTCACTATTAGGCAGTTAATACGAAATGTTGGGAATACAAAAAAAAACATTAAACTAGTAATTTATAGATTTTAAACAAGCACTAATATAACCATAAGAATAAAACTATGAAATACCATGGCAGAACTAGGCTTACCTAATAAACTGATTAATTTAACAAGGAGTAATATACAAGTAAAGACTTTAAGGATAACTGTCGACTTATTTTCAAATGTACTGCAAAGTTATTTAAAAAATGTGACCGAATTAGCGTAACACCTGTTTTGAAAACTAAATATTATGAGACGAATTGGGGATATTATATTACACAAACTAAACCGCTTGCCTACAAAAAATATCACGAAAATACGATACGGTGAGAAAGACTAATGACTTTACAGCTAATTGCCACATAAGTATCAATGTAACTATAGCTCACAAAATGGGTTCAATTACATTGCAATTTTTAAATTTTTCGTGATAAAATGAAGTGATTGATTGTTGTTTTGAAAAGGTAAGTTGTTTTTTATTTTTGTATACCTATCATCTGATATTATTGTAATATCAACAACATTTTTTATAATATATTCTAAAATAACGAAATTACTAATAACGAACAAAAGTTTTATTAATTTCTTGTTAATATAATTATGTAGAAATTTAGATTTTTATCTTGTTCTTACTATAGTGCTAAAGCACAAATGTAGTCATAGTCTACCGTATTTTTTTCATAGTGGTCATAGTTTTTAATTGTATTATAGCTTATGTGTTTATAATAACTAGCGCATAGAAAATAATAAAATTTTGTACCCTGTGCTTTATGTTTATTATCCTTTATTGTATTGGCACATCTAGAAATATAGCAATACATTTTAATTGTTGAACAAAAGAGAAAATAAAAACACTTTTTGTGGTGTGCCACTTAACCATACACAAAATCGTACACAAATAGTCAAATGGTAGTAAAATACGATATAGGCCGCCAGACGGCAGAGGCATCGCCGCGCTCGATGTCTATACTATGAAATGTTTTTCATAGAGTTTTCGGATCAGATTTTTCAAAACATCAAATTACATCTTCTTTTTGCCTTTCTTTATTTAGGCTAACCACTACTGTTTTTTTCTTCAGCGTTTCTTCTTAATCTACATTAATGTTATATTACAATTCTTTCTGGAACGAGCTATAATTTTTCTCAAATAACCATTTTGTGTGGTTTAGTCGCCTTAAGGTTTAGCATGCTTTGTCAGATGCTCTTTAAAGTCCCTTTTAATATTAATATCGTTTAAGAAATTTTTCCCAGATACTTATATTTCGTTTTGATTTTCAATCTTCTTTTAATGTTAGTTTAAATGGTCTAGTAGTGTGTTCGTACAGTTCAGTTATAAGCAAAATTAGGTGTTGTTGTACTCCTAATTCTTTTAGTATCAGTCATAAGTGTATCCATTTGACTCTGTGGAACTCTCTATAAAACAAATCCATAGTGGGATATTGAATTCCCTAAACTTTATACTTTTCTTGGACTTTTATTATAATAGTTTTAAAATTGAATGTTTAGTGAAAATCTCTACGCGACTTTAATGCATTAAATATTTTAATTAAAAATCGACATATCGAAATTAGACAGTAATAAAGTATGTTATTAAAGATTGATTTATAAATTATTGTAGTTTAAATTCAACTACGCTATGAAACAAATGTTGCATGTCATAAACTGCAGTAATCCAAAAATTATAAAGATCTCCCTGTTGTTTGAGTTTTCTTTAATTAGTAGGGTAACAAACATTATAATCCTACCGAAGGGGCCTCTAATTTCATAAACTGTTACACGATTACTCTATCCGATCTACGCACATTTATGAAATAAATGTTTTAGTGGCAATGCCTTTTAATAAAAAATACTAATTAATAAAAATGGAAACTTAACTTTTCCAAGTTTATAATAGACACTTTCTTATGTTTAAAAATATATAAAATAAGTAATATAAATTACCGCCTTGTTTATTAAAACTAAAAAGTAAAATAAAGTTATGTGTCGGTTAACAATTTATATTTAACTACATTAGCGAAATAATCCTGAAATTCCTTCATGACTAAATTGATGGATATTTAAATAAATTTCAAGTGTTAAAATGCACCTGCTGTAAAATTTGAAAATCTACTACTAATACAATTTTTGGCAACATCTCAAGAGTTTAGAAATGTACGCAACATGGTAAATACGGATCCCAAAAATGGTTTATCCTATTGTGGAGTCCACTTAATGCTACATGTTGGTCGGAGTCTACATAAAGCGCTACTTAGATAATAATATACACGGTGTATATTCCACTGGAGTTAGTATAATACCGTTTTAGAACGGAGCTTACATTAACCGCTAGATGTATATATATATATATATATATGTATATATATATATATATATATATATATATATATATATATATATATATATATATATATATATATATATATATATATATATATATAGGGCCTGCGTAGCGCAAGCGGTAGGATGTTTGACTCGCAAGCCGGTGGTCCGGGGTTCGAATCCCACCGCCGGCAAGAACATCTAGAACATCTTAAAAATGTCTATAGGCCCCAGGTTGACTCAGCCTGAATAAAAATGAGTACCTTGGGTAAAACCAGGGGTAATAATAGACGGTTGAAGAGTAGCACTGGCCATGTTACCTTCCTTGTATACCGTAGGCCCTAGATATAGCAGACTACCCTGCTATACTCCCAAAGCCGCGACAGCGGTATAAAACGGGAGACTATTATATATATATATATATATATATATATATATATATATATATATATATATATATATATATATATATATATATATATATCTTTTACACATTTCGCATAGCGCAGAGGATACAGAAAACGATATTATCATATCGTTTTCGTTCACGGCCGCCAAAGCATGTGGCGCCTTTGTAGCTAACTACTGTTGTAGTGAAGTTTTGGGAGACATTCGTTGGACTTTCCGAGTTTGAATTTGTATCAGCCCAAAGTGTCTGATGAGGCTGGGCTAGGCCGAAATGATCATAACACTTTATTGATACCGATTCGAGCACGGGAAGTTTAACGAATTTGTCCTTCTAGGCCATATATTTGGCCATTTAATTTAATAAAGCGATAGCGGCTTTCGCTAAAAGATTATATCTTTTACACACACATATATATATATATATATATATATATATATATATATATATATATATATAGGATATAGGATAAACCATTTTTGGGATCCGTATTTAGCATGTTGCGTACATTTCTAAACTCCTGAGATGTTGCCAATAATTGTATTAGTAGTAGATTTTCAAATTTTACAGCAGGTACATTTTAACACTTGAAATTTATTTAAATATCTATCAATTTAGTCATGAAGAAATTTCAGGATTATTTCGCTAATGTAGTTAAATATAAATTGTTAACCGACACATAACTTTATTTTACTTTTTAGTTTTAATAAACAAGGCGGTAATTTATATTACTTATTTTATATATTTTTAAACATAAGAAAGTGTCTATTATAAACTTGGAAAAGTTAAGTTTCCATTTTTATTAATTAGTATTTTTTATTCAAAGGCGTCACTAAAACATTTAGTTCATAAATGTACGTAGATCGGATAGAGTAATCGTGTAACAGTTTATGAAATTAGAGGCCCCTTCGGTAGGATTATAATGTTTGTTACCCTACTAATTAAAGAAAACTCAAACAACAGGGAGATCTTTATAATTTTTGGATTACTGCAGTTTATGACATGCAATATTTGTTTCATAGCGTAGTTGAATTTAAACTACAATAATTTATAAATCAATCTTTAATAACATACTTTTTTACTGGCTAATTTCAATAGATATGTCGATTTTTAATTAAAATATTTAATGCATTAAAGTCGCGTAGAGATTTTCACTAAACATTTAATTTTAAAACTATTATAATAAAAGTCCAAGAAAAGTATAAAGTCTAGGGAATTCAATATCCCACTATGGATTTGTTTTATAGACTATCGTAAAGCGTTCCACAGAGTCAAATGGATACACTTATGACTGAGACTAAAAGAATTAGGTGTACAACACCACCTAATTTTGCTTATAACTGAACTGTACGAACACACTACTAGACCATTTAAACTAACATTAAAAGAAGATTGAAAATCAAAACGAAATACAAGTATCTAGGAAAAATTTCTCAAACGATATTAATATTAAAAGGGACTTTAAAGAGCATCTGACAAAGCATGCTAAACCTTAAGGCGACTAAACCACACAAAATGGTTATTTGAGAAAAATTATAGCTCGTTCCAGAAAGAATTGTAATATAACATTAATGTAGATTAAGAAGAAACGCTGAAGAAAAAAACAGTAGCGGTTAGCCTAAATAAAAAAAGGCAAAAAGAAGATGTAATTTGATGTTTTGAAAAATCTGATCCGAAAACTGTATGAAAAACATTTCATAGTATAGACATCGAGCGCGGCGATGCCTTTGCCGTCTGGCGGCCTATATCGACTTTTACTACCATTTGACCATTTGTGTACGATTTTGTGTATGGTTAAGTGGCACACCACAAAAAGTGTTTTTATTTTCTCTTTTGTTCAACAATTAAAATGTATTGCTATACTTCTAGATGTTCCAATACAATAAAGGATAATAAATATAAAGCACAGGGTACAAAATTTGATTATTTTCTATGCGCTAGTTGTTATAAACACATAAGCTATATTACAATTAAAAACTATGACCACTATCAAAAAAAATACGGTAGACTATGACTACATTTGTGCTTTAGCACTATTGTAAGAACAAGATAAAAATCTAAATTTCTACATAATTATATTAACAAGAAATTAATAAAACTTTTGTTCGTTATTAGTAATTTCGTTATTTTAGAATATATTATAAAAAATGTTGTTGATATTACAATAATATCAGATGATAGGAATACAAAAATAAAAAACAACTTACCTTTTCAAAACAACAATCAATCACTTCATTTTATCACGAAAAATTTAAAAATTGCAATGTAATTGAACCCATTTTGTGAGCTATAGTTACATTGATACTTATGTGGCAATTAGCTGTAAAGTCATTAGTCTTTCTCACCGTATCGTATTTTCATGATATTTTTTGTAGGCAAGCGGTTTAGTTTGTGTAATATAATATCCCCAATTCGTCTCATAATATTTAGTTTTCAAAACAGGTGTTACGCTAATTCGGTCACATTTTTTAAATAACTTTGCAGTACATTTGAAAATAAGTCGACAGTTTTCCTTGAAGTCTTTACTTGTATATTACTCCTTGTTAAATGAATCAGTTTATTAGGTAAGCCTAGTTCTGCCATGGTATTTCATAGTTTTATTCTTATGGTTATATCAGTGCTTGTTTAAAATCTATAAATTACTAGTTTAATGTTTTTTTTTTGTATTCCCAACATTTCTCATTAACTGCCTAATAGTGAATAATTGATCAACGATTTATTAGTTTTTCTAATTCCACACTAATAGTCTCCTATTTGATAGTTCACCTATTCACTCAATCGTTCCAGGTATATCAGAAAAAATACTGTATATCCTAATAATTAATAGATATATAGCTTATATACAGCTTATATCGCTATAGTTTGTGCAGTACATTTTATTACCCCTTTTGTGTATGGTATGCTTTTCAGCAAGTTTGTACTTGTTCTTACTTCTAAATTGACAGATCAGCTGTTTAACTGCCTGTACTGAACATTCTTCCTTATTTTGCCAATATATATAAAAATTAATAAAACTCTGACATACCGTTGATTAAAATATTGGATACCCTATACTATTCAATCAACGGAAATACTAAGATCACACGGGAAGAATATTATGGGTTATTTCTGGTTTCGTCACAATTTACACTGAAATTACTAACAAGAGAGTGCTCTTACTTCCACGTTCAAATTGATATATAGAACCAACAGATGCTAGTCATATACCATCAGTACTAATAAAATGGAAACTATCAAATTAATGTCAATTTCATTTAATCAAACATACTAACCTTAAAAATGGTCATTTAAGGAAACCCGCCTCAAAAACATCGACAATAAATTAAAAATAGTTTAAACGTTATAAAAGTAACAGAGCAGCAAAGCTCACAGCATGAGAATAGTGCCTTAATTGCCATAGCAATTTGTTCTCACAATTTTATAGTTTTTCGAAAAATGAACTCCGATTAAAAGATTAAAACGTCAAATAAAATGTAAAAACCTATTCATATTTTTAAATATAAAATCTTCAATTTAGAAATTGAACATTCTTAATAAATGTATAATCTAATATTTAAGCCTGTTTATGTTTTACAGACTTGGAAAACACTGAACAGACAAATATTTATTCTTTTATATAGGGTAAATGCACCAGTTGTTGGCCATGTGCTAGTTATTGGCCTACTAATATGTTTTGATTAGAATTAGGAAAATGTTGGTATTTTGTTAATTCTAACTACTTTTTTTAAGTTTGCCAACATGTCTCCTAGAGTATGACATATCTAGTTTCAAGGTAACCATTAAATTTTAGTCAGTATTCGATGTTGAATGAGACACTGTTCTGTGCCTCTAGTTTGCAACCGAAATTTTGTTATTTACCTATAGAAACTTGTGTTGGTCGGTAAGTACTATATACTGCAATTTACTTTCTACTTTATATTTTATGTTTTTATGAGAATATGGTGTATGTGCTGTTCCAAACTGAATATCGAATATAACGTTATTTATACAAATAACGTAAATTTTAAGGTGGCCAACCACTAATGCATGAAATTATCAATGTATCAGTTATTGGCCTAGATGGCCAATAACTGAAACATTAGATTTTCTAAGAATCTAGTGATTGACATATGTTAATTACTAGTGTTTTATATGTGGCCAATAACTAATTATTATAAATTGTTTTAGAAAATATGCCAAAACGATGTTAAAAAAGCTTTAGAGTTAATTAAAAATGGTATGAGTAAGCGAGAAGCCTCAAGAATTTTTAATATTCCCAGAGCCACTATAAGTTACCGGAAAAGTGAAAAATTTCATTACAAGATAACCCATGGACCAGATCCATTTCTTTCGAAGGATGAAGAGGAACAACTGAAACTCTGGATTTTTCATTGTCAAAATAGAAGATTTCCTGTTCATGTTGACGACATTAACAACTTCGTTAAATCATTTTTAGAGAGTAACCCTAGAGTTAATCCATTTGTTGAAAATAGACCAGGTAGAACATGGCTATGAGCATTTCTAAAACGCAATCCCAACATTTCGCTAAGGACTTCAGAGGGAGTGACATCAGTAAGTTCAAACATTAACCAAAGGGATATTACCAAATGGTTTGACAACATAAAATCTTATCTAAATAAAAAAGGACTTCCAGACCTTCTTCAAGACCCAACAAGAATCTTCAATGGTGACGAGACATGTTTTTATCTATGTCCCAAAAATAAAAAGGTTTTGGCTATAAAGGGTTCCAGAAACGTCTATGAAATTGAACATAACCCAAAGGTGAACTTAACAGTTATGTTCACATTTTCTGCAATAGGCAATATTTTACCTCCTATGATAATTTATCCCCATAAAAGATTGCCAAATGATATACTAAGTGCTGTGCCGAATTCGTGGGGTATTGGTTTAACTGAAAATGGTTGGGTGAACAACAAAAACTTTTATGAATATATTGAAAATATATTTAACCCTTATTTAGATCGAAATAATATTACACGTCCGGTGATACTTTTTGTTGATGGGCATAAAACCCATTTAACTGTACAGACAAGTCAACTTTGTACAGATTTAAAAATTATTTTAGTAGCTTTATATCCTAATGCCACGAGATTATTGCAACCAGCGGATGTGGCTACATTTAAGCCTCTAAAAACTTTTTGGGACAAAGCTGTGCTTCAGTTTAGGAGAGACAAACCCCCAAAAAGTGTAAACGAAAGTACAGTTTGCCCCTGTTTTAAAATCTGCTATAGATAGGTTAAATCCAGATGTTATCAGAAGTGGGTTTAGGACATGCGGTATATTTCCTTGGAATTCTTCTGCTCTTGACTATTCAAAATATGTTGGAAAATAATTTGAAACTGAAGCTAATCTTGATGAGCACAATGATTTACCAACACTTAATGATCCAAATACAACAATTGCTTATAAAAAATTTTGTGAAATAGTTGGCAATGACAAAATTAAAGAGCTACGCCAAAATAATTGCAAAACTCAATCTGGTGATTACCAAATATTGGAACAAATCTTTTCAGCATTTACAGAAAAATCCTCGGTAGAAATTTTTACAAACGACGAACAAGAAAATATTTTAAACGAAGAAGTAAAATTTTTAGACACAAGTGAAGTAATTTTCGATATAAATGATATACCTGTAATAACAGATGATACTGAAATTGTAAACATTCCTGAAATCGAGAACGAAACCTTGATGGTACCTGAGAATGAAATTTTTAACATGCAAAGAATACAAGAATATACAAATCAAGCTGAATCAAGTTTGACGAAAACGGTTAGAGAAGGTTAAAAAACCCGAGAAATCCCTAAACATTTCTGAAAATATATCTGTAAATGCTACAAATAAATCTATTGCGACTTACTTAATATGGCCAGATACTCCAGCACGAAAAGGAAAGAAGGAAACTCAAAAGCTTCCATTTGTTCTAACTTCATCAGATAGAAGAAAAATAGAAAAAAAAATGGAAAAAAAATTAGAAGAGGAGCGTAAAAAGGAACAGAGGAAACTTGAAAGAAAAGAAAACCAGAGTATTAAGGAAAATCAAAAGAAAATAAAAAGCTCGAATAATAAAAATCCCCAAAAAATTGGCTAAAACTTTTAAGTCTGAAGAGAAAAGTAGACAACCCATAGAAATGACCTTAACAAAATTAAAAAAAGGTCTAAAAGTTCACATTCCTATTGAAAAATATCAAAAAAAGCTAAAACAAGCATTGAAAGTGTTTTCTCTTCTAAACCAGGAAAGTAGAAGTAACAATATTGAGGTTTTTGAGCCACCACTACCTGAATTTGTCAAAGTTCCTATACCAGAATCTCATTCTCACACAAAATCATCAAGCTCTGTAAATAACCAAGATAATTTTGACATTTTTAAGCATTCACCTACACCAGAAATGAATTTGAGATTATCTCCGAAAATATTTCTCGCCCACACTAAATCTCCAAGCCTTGAGAAAAAAATTGTACCCAAACGGAAATTATTTGATGATAATACAGATCAGTCCTTAACAAAAATTACAATTGTATCTGATAATTTATTATCAAATATTCCTCACACTTTGAAAATCGAAACTTGGTATCAAACGTTCTTCCGCGTTTTAAAAATAAAAACTTGGTATCAAACATTCCATCACATTTTAAAAACCAAAAAGTTACTAAAGGTGCGTGTTATCTATGTGAACTAAATATTACAGAGTGTAAAGAAGGCATTAGATGCCAAATGTGTCTTAGAACATATCATGTAACTTGCATAACAAGATTCTATGGCGATACAGATCAAGTATATGTTTGCGAATCTTGCCAAAATAAAAAATAAAAGTTTACTTTGACATGTGTCTCCACCCTCATCACAAAATCCTTGCTTATCTCTTTAAAAATGATGGCCAATCACTAACACATATGGTGTCAATAACTGGAACAGGGTGGCCAATAACTGGTTCATTTGCACGTTTATAAAAGAACACATATAAAATATTTTCACACATGAAATATTAACGTAATAAAATTTTTCAATATGTAAAAATAATAATAAAATTCCATGGTGTTAAAAATAGTTACAATAGGCCACAGTGACAAAACATTTCATAGATATATCGACGTGCTCTCCTTAAGAGGCCAATAACTGGTGCTGTTACCTTACTAGGTTCTAAAAAAAGTGTACTCAAAACGAATAAATATTATCTACCAAGTGTTTTATTCCAGTTTCATATGAAAGCACTAGATCTTAGATATTATAAATTTCGTCATAGGTGCTAATTTGAAATGAAAACCAAATGATAGAGCATATAGTGAAATATAAATATCTCAGCCCTCTATTGCCCGACTTTTTTTGTAAACTTAAGGGAAAATGTTTTAATTTGTATATGTGCTCAAATATCCATCCATTTACAACTAGTAGTTTTTTTAGATTTTTTAAATTTTGTTTGGGGAGAGTTTTGGGAGTATTGCCCTCAGGCAACTGGGGCAGCAAAAACTAACGAATTAAGTTATATACTTATTTATTATGCCAATCAAAAAAACAAATATTTGTAGTTGTAAAAGATAAAGCAACTTTACATTTATCGCACATTACTTTAGAAGTATTACAGCATTCTGGTTTTTTGCATCTTCCCTTTTTTTGAAAATACGGGCCAGTCGAAGGTTTGGTCAAGCCTAACTTCCTTCGGTGGTACAATAGCAGTAGGTCCTCTCTTCCGTTTTTTTACAATTTCGTTCTTAATTTCACTGAGCCTGGGACGTCCTTTGTTTTTGATCTGGTCAGTTCTTGCTAACAGTGCGCTACATAAGTGGAACTTAAACTGTAACAAAGGCAACTGATTTTTCTTTCAAAGTAATCGCAATCACGACGATAAAACAACCAGCTGTTAACAACAGCTAAATCCAGAAGGTAAAAAAATATTTTTAGATACCACTTTTTAGATTTTATGTCTGTTCGTTAAAGAGCAATTAGTGAATCCATAAGATCGACACCTCTCATAAATTTATTATAAAATTGCACTGAATTTGGACAGCATACAATAATTCTTGATTTTTGTTTCTTATTCCACCTCTTGACTAACGAAGTAGGCTCAGAACCAACAAATGTACTAAGCAAATGAACCGGTTTATTATCGTACCACTTTAATGCTGTTAGTCTTATGCCATCTGCTGTAGCGTGCTTTTCTTCTACAGTACCTCTACCGTGTTTCTTTATATTCTTGTCATCAGAAAAATGGCAATTAGGCAGTCTGTTTGGACGAACAGTTCCCAAACATTTCAATCCACGTTTTTCCATTTTATTCTGCAACTGAATGCTATTAAACCAGTTGTCAAAATATACTTTATAGTATTTGTTTGGTTCGACTATCTCACACAATCTTATTACTACATTACCGCTGGTGTCTACATTAGGTAAATGGAGAGAATGTTCAACAGTTCCTGTATATAATTCCCAGTTATAAACAATACCATTGCTATCACGCAAAACAAATGCCTTGTATCCCCATTTTTTGGGTTTATTCTTCATATATTGTTTTAAAGAATGTGCTCCTTTGAATGGTATCATTTGTTCATCAATACACAATTTTTCACTCATTGGAATACTCTGAAAATTTTGAAATGGACCGTTGATGAATGGTCTAATTTTGTATAACTTATCATTATTGTTGAGCATATTTTCGTTATTATTGAAATGAATTTTAGTTTCTATTTCTTCCCAGCGATTCCTAGATATAGTGTCAACTATTTGAGCTGGTCTAAATTTGCTTCGTACAAATCATCTTCATTTTCCATTTTATTTGATCCTGGATCGATTGATATCTGAGAAGGGGCTATAGAGGGTTAAAATAGCTGTACCGCGCGAGGATAAGGTTATTGATGAGGAAAAAAAGACCTATCACTGAGGAAGTAAGATAGTAATTGTCAAAGGCAAAGAGCACTTTAATTACATTAAATGAAATATGCATTACAATCTATCATGATACACATATCTTGATACACATGAAACAAGACAATTAATAAACACGTTAAGAGAATCTTAAGAAATAATAACCAAAATTTAACTTTTAATACGCAGAAGAAATACTAATATACAGAAGATACACAAATTAAAAAACGTTATCCACTTATTGGAAATGGATTTTTGGAGAAGAGCCGCAGGAAGATCTAGAAGAGAAAGGATTACCAACGAACGCATTAGAGAAATAATGGGAATCAAACGAACAATCACAGATGACCTAACAACAAAACAACTTATCTGGTTCGGACACTTACAAAGAATGGACGAACAACGAATGCCAAAAGAAATACTAAAGTGGCAACCAGAAGGAAAGAGAAAACGAGGTAGACCGAGAAAAAGTTGGAGCGAAGGAATAAATAAAGAACTGAAAGAGAGGGCCATAGAAGAAGATCTATGGAACAACCGGTCTAAGTGGCGATTGGAAGTCGGAAAACGGCGGAGAACGTTATAAACCGACAAGTAGTAGTAGTAGTATCCACTTATTGTACGCAAGAGAGATACCTCTAGGAAAAAATCAAAACGATCGAGAATATATACCAAAACAACACAATCAAAGTAAAAGTAGAAGAAGAACTAACCGACCCTATTGAAGCTGACAATGGGTTAAGATAGGAATATTCCCTGAGTCCCCTATTATTCAACCTGATTATGGATGAAATAATAAAAAAGTAAGAACTAAAAAAGGATACCAAATGGAAGAAAAACAAATAATATATAATATAATATTAATCTGCTGTGCAGACGACGCAATACTACTCTTTCAAAGTGAAGATGATTTACAACGTACGCTGCTCCAATTTCATACAACCGCCAGAAAATTTAACATGTTAATTTTCCCAAAAGAGACAAAATGCATGGTTACTACCGCAAATTTACTAAGATGTTAATTGGAGCTAAAAGGTCAGATAATAGAACAAGGGTTGGAGCTTAAATATCTAGGCATCACATTATCTAGCTAGGGAAAGCTCGAAACTGAAGTGAAAGATCCAGTGAATAGAGCAAACAGAGCCACAGGCTGCCTAAATGAAACATTATGAAGAAATAAAAATATCGGAAAAGAAACGAAAGGCATAATTTACAAAACAGTCATCAGTCATCAGAGATGAAAACACTTAGAAAAATTGATGGTAAGACACTATGAGACAGAGCTAGAAGTACAGATATACGACGTAGATGCAAGGTGAAGAACATCAAGAACTGGTTAATAAATAGAAGAGTAGAACGGAACGATCATATAAGCCGAATAAAAACAAATAAAACAATAAAGACGGCAAGAGACGGTTAACCCATAGGAAGACGATCAGTAGGAAGACCACGAAAACGATGGAAAGGCAACTTACTGGAAGCACAATGAAAAACAGACAGAGTTATGTCTATATAAAAAGAAAAAGAAGAAGAAGAAGAAGATACACAGGATAAACATTAAAATAGCTGCAAGAAAGATAAAATAAATCAGTCATATTAATGTAGAACAGCAGAGGACAGAGTGTTTAGAGAAAATAATGAATGTCATATTAATGTAGAATAGCAGAGGACAGAGTATTTGTCATAGCTTTGGACAAGTGCCCAATTGAAAAAAGAACACAGGTAGTTTAAAAAAGACGGAACTCTAGAAAGAAAACAGAATAGATTTAAAAAAATAAAAGCATAAACATGTCTTTTCCTACTTTTTTAATATTGAAGATACGTAAATAGAACATTGAATTAAAATGTAAACTTTGATATCTGTGATAAACCCATCATCTGAACAGTGGCGCCAACAAACTTATTTATTTTCCACAAAGAGGCTCTTTAGAACCAAAAATTATTACTATACAAATCTGATTCAACATATCGTCAAAAAGTAATACACGGCATGTAAAATTTAAATTTTTAATAAAAAGATTACGCATTACTTATGGGGTTTAAAGAACGAGCCTTTAGGAAGATTGGAGTACTAATAAGACCACCGCATTCGGTCATACCCCGGGTAATGATTAATTAATTAATCGGCTAATTCTTCAGTCACCCCTTTAATATGATTTTGTCAAATTGGTCCTTTTTAGGACCAACTATTCTAATAACATATGTCTATAACTGTTAAGGGTATATCTAAAAATCAAGAAACTTTACTTTACTTAAATTTATCAGACATATGAGTTAACACGAATCTGACTAATTTCTAGTACAGGAAACACATATAGGGACTAACCTAGGGTATTTGGTATATAGCTGATCGCTGAAAACTACATTATAGATATAGACATACTATTTCTGTCGGAAAGTAAGAAAGGACAAAACCAGTCAGCTGAGAGAACCCTTTAACGATGTGGAGCTTGGATCCACAATCTACATATTTAATGAAAAATAACACAACTACCGACCTTGAGGATCTGAGCACAAAGCTTATTACGCAATCTGGACCAAAAACACTACAATGACTTATACAGATGATAAACAACTGTATTCAAATTAGGAGATACCCAAAAAATAGAGACAAGCCAAAGTTGTTAACTTACTTAAGCCTGGCAAATACTCCAACGACCACAAAAACTATCGGCTAATATCTTTATTTTGTCAGCTATTCAAAATACTTTTGCACAATATCGTTAATATGATATCACCGATATTAGAAGAAAAACTTAAATTAAAAGACAAAAGTGGCTGTAGACAGGGAAGATCATGTACATCACAAATACTAATCAAAGACGGGTACGAAAAATATCGGGTATCAGGGGTGGTATTTTTCAATCTAAATGCCGCCTTACGACACCTTAAATTACAGAATATTTCTCCAAAAACTATATGATATCCCTTTAGATAACAAACTCACTTATATTGTCTGCGTATGCCTACACAATAGAATATTTTTTGTATCACTCAATGATAAGAATAGCAGATGAAGAACGGTCTCGCTTGGGGTAGCATAAAGGCCCCTACACTGTATATCATTTACACAAACGAACGATTTATACCGGTAGATACTAGAACTTCTATTATATAGACGATACACCTATTATTACACAATAAAAATAAACTATGAATCAATTTTCAGCCAAAATCCCTGAAAAACTAGTGTGTGCTCCTTTAATCTCCCTAACATAGACGCTTTCACAAAACTGAACATCCAATAATGTCATGAAATTGTTGAACGTAGACTTCATATAAATTCCTTGAAAATAATTTGTATCGCACGGGGTCAGTCACAGATCATTGTTTAAAACTAAAAGGTAAATTGAGGACCAGAAATAATATTTTTCGCATGCTTGTCAGCTAAAAATGAGGTGCGCGTCCTTTCGCCCTTAAAACATAGACGCTTGCACTATATGCATCTGCTGCCGAATATACCTTGTTAGACAAATTCTTTCTTTTTGTGCACACTACTACCCATTTTAACACAAAAATATCTATTGTAGCTCTTAACCATATTTATTTTGAAATAACCTTTTATCAAGATATCATATATAGTACACAAATAAGACCAGAACTAAAATAATAAAAAAGCTTTATACAAGATATTGCAGAAGATTGGATGAAATAAAAGTAGTTTTTATTTATCGGATGCTTACATAAAACGTACAAAGACATACTCACGTTAACAAAATATATTACGAAATTTCTGTAATTAAAAAAAAATATTGAGTTCGGCATTTAACTAATAAAATTATATTAAATAAAAAATCAACTTTTTTAAAGATGCAGAAAAAATAAAATATCCTATGCAAGCGAACATTCCATTAAATAATAAGCCGAAATCCTTTTGTATCTATATACCTGTTTTTAAAGAACCAGTTACCTCTTAGTACGTAGTAGTTATACCAGGTAATAAGATATCCTTTGTTACTCAGTGTAATGCGGATGACATTACACTGTCTACGAACAGCAGATAAAACTAAGGAGCCCATATGAACCGCTCGGGATATACGTTGAAAATATACGGTATAATCGCACAGTTGCCAAACTCTCAGAGCTTACTTAAACCGATAAACCTATGGTTCAATTATACATTGAAGAAGATCTCAACGACCCCTATAATATATACACGTGAACTAAACGATATACATTTATGATACAGGGGTATTTACGGGCTCCAAAAAATTTTTATAAATTATTTAACTCTACATGTTGATGAATCGACAGAACCAATATTATGGAATGGTCAAGTGAGCTCCGTATATCGGTACCCACTTGACCACGGAGCTCGATTGAACCTGAATTTTAACATGGGCGGAGTCCACTTTATGCCGTAGATATATATATATATATATATATATATATATATATATATATATATATATATATATATATATATATATATATATATATCGGGTATCATATATATATATATATATATATATATATATATATATATATATATATATATATATATATACATCTAGCGGTTAATGTAAGCTCCGTTCTAAAACGGTATTATACTAACTCCAGGCGAATATACACCGTGTATATTATTATCTGGGTAGCGCTTTATGTGGACTCCGACCAACACGTCGGATTAAGTGGACTCCGTAATAGGTTAAAACACTTTTGGGATCCGTGTACATTTCTTTGCGTACACAACTAAACTCCTCCGATGTTGCCAATAATTTGATTAGTCGTAGATTTTTAAATTTTACAGCAGGTACGTTTTGGATCTTCAAATTTATTTAAATATCAATTAATTTAGTCATCGAGAAATTTCACAAATACGTACTTGGTTATTGTAGTTAAATATTTTATGGTGGTAATTTATATTACTTGCTTTAATTATAGATAAACTTAAATTAGTGTCTATTATAAACTTTGAAAAGGCAAGGGTCCATTTTTATGTACTAGTATGTTTTTTAATGCATTGGCACTGAAACATTTATTATATTATAAATGTACGTTCCGATGTTTCGATTGCTACAGTTTATGACGAATAAAATATTTGTTTCATGAAGTAGTAAAATTTGAATAATAACAATTTATAAATCATTCTTAAAATTCCAATTTTTTACTGTCTAATTTCAGTATTAAGATTTTTAAATGTAGGGAATTCAATATCCTATATACTATATTTTAGATACACATAAACACATAGATACACTTATGGCAGATACTAAAAGAAGAAATATTTCGGTACCTTAGTGTAACCTGATTCTCGGCAACATATCTATTACAATTACATATAATATGTTCGGTCTTATTGTTTTAAATGCTTTGTGATTGTACAAGCTATCGTTATTTCAACTTTAAATAATTGTGTTTTTGTATCTTTCACTGTCAGGCATATCAAAATTTAATATTTAATTTAGAAGTAAATGTATATATAATATTCTTTTTTTTGTCATTTGGTTTAAACATAGATCACTTATATTCTTCTTGCTTATTTATTTTTATTCGTAATACTTATTAACGTACTTAATAACGTACCCGTTTTTGCAAAAAGCAACAACGGGTACAAAAGATATCGGGTATCAGGGGTGGTATTTGTCAATCTAAATGCCACTTACGACATATTAAATTAGAGGACATTTCTCCAAAACTGTATGAAATCGCCTTAGATAAAAACATCACGTGTTTTATCCGCGTATATCTACAGAACAGAAAATTTTTCTTATCATTCAATAGTAAGATGAAGAAAGCAGATGAATGGTCTCGCTTGGGGTAGCGTAATGGCACCTACACTGTATTACATTTACACAAATGATTAACCGATACCAGTAGATACTAGGACTTTCATGTAGACGATACATTGCACAACCAAAATCTAAATGATGCCTTAAATATAATAAAAATAAACTACGAATTAATTTTAAGCCCAACCCCGAAAAATCTTAGGAGCGCTCCTTTAATTTGTCTAAGACAGGCGCTTTCACAAAACTGAATATCTAATCTAATATAAATCTAATATAATCTATAATCAAATAAAAATACCTTTTTTTTTTAAACGCATCTACCACGCAGAGGCATTAGCGTATTTAGATTAATGTTACACTTGATACAAATAGTGTATATATATTAGTTTACAATTAATAATAATAATATGTATGTGTATTACAATGTATGTTTTAAATCTTATGAAGAAGTTGACAGTCTTTAAGATAAGAAATTATTCTTTGGTTATCTGTATTTTCTTCTAGGGCAGTTGGGTATGCTATATTTGAGTCGTTCACTGTTATATTTAGGACACTGTATTAAAAAATGTTTTACCGTTAGAACATGGTTGCACACTTCACAAACTGGTTTATTTTTGCGCTGTAGTAAATAGCCATGAGTAAGTCGTGTCTGGCCGATACGGAGACGGGTGTCATCAGGTGCCACCAATCACGCACCTCGATGTGAATTGCCCTTCCTTCTGGAACTTTTAATTAAATTTAATTTGTTGAGAAATGAAAAAGTTTCATATAAAAGTTAATTTATCTTTAAATATGGGACATTTTCGGATCTCAAGTCAGTATGGTTTTACCCGTTTAGGGTAGCTCTCTAGAGCACTTTGCTCGAAGGGCTCTGCCAATTTTCTAAGACTCTGAAGCTGAGTTTTTTTCTTCTTAGAAAACCTGTGTTTTATTTCTACAAAAGTAAATAAACCATAAAGGCATTGTCTTTTTCAAGACAATGCCACAATAAGGGCGTACCGGCTAACTACGCAATATTGCAACATATTGCGCAATAGTTTGAGACATCAATAAACATGGAAACTTGCACCAAGATGCTATCGACTTTTCATACGTTTATTAATTACACCGGAGACGATACGGGTAAGCATCACATGCTCTCTTCTGTCTTTTACTTTTGGTTTCCAAAGATATGGATGTTTGTTAACTTCGTATAGCCTTAATGGAGTGTTGTTCCAAGTTTGTTGCCATTTTTGAATTATTTTTTGTTTTAAGTATGGTTTTAAATCGTTTTGTACCATTATGTTACTTTCTTCGGACATCAGGTTAGTTGGTGCGTTTTTAGCTAGTTTATCTACAACTTCGTTACCTTCAATTCTGACATGAGAAGGCACCCATAAAAAATGAACTTGGATGTTCTTATTTGAAATGTTTTTAAGTTCTTTTTTAATAAGAAGTAGAAGGGGGTTGTCTTTTTAGAATTGCGAATAATTCAGCCGAAAAGATGGTTGTAATTGACGACAATTTGAAACTAACTGAGATAGGTTTGTTAGACTGATGTCGATAGCCGGAATAGATATTGTCCGTGGCGCAGGGTTGCGGATTGAGGAGGTATCATAAGTTTTTGGAAATTGAAAATTTAATTTGGATAAGTATGAGCGTATACGAAAGTAAAAAGGATGATCAATTTGATGTGTTTGAAAATTTATTTGTAAATCGATCAGCAAAAACGTTATGCAGAACTGGATTATTTCGGTTTCATGACACCGCTGCTGCATATGTTAGGCTTATCGGAAAATATGAATTTTACTACAACGAAATATAAACAATTTATGAAAATTTAATGATTTGAAGGAAAAAAATGTCAAATTAGGCTAGAGCAATAACTGAAACAAAAGAATCAAGTGGAAATAATGTCGAATTAATTTGAAAAATTATAATACCAACATAAAAACAAAAATAAAAGAGGCTCTTTGAGAAAGAAAAATAGACACACTTTATTAAAAGAGGTAAAAGTAAAATGCTAAGAAAAAAATGCTTATATAAAATGAAGACCTAAAAGTCCGCCGGAGGGTTTGAAACAGATGTGAAAGAGGTCAAAAACCAAATCAAAGAATTGATTGAGATCAAGTACATCCCTAGAGAAGAATGAATAACATATCTCAGATAAATAAACGAAACAACAGAAACTGAGTATACACTTGTAACTCCAGAAATATCATTAAATTAATTAACGCAAATCGTACGAACTGAAATACAAGAATTCATCACACAGTTAAAAAATAGAACCCCCACGAAAAAAATACAGTAGAGTATAACTACTTTTGTACTCTAGCATTATGGTAAGAAGTTAAAAATATAAATACCTACATAATTATATTACCGAAAAGTTAATAAAAACTTCTGTTCGTTAGCGGCAAGAGAAAGCGTGTATCAGAATGTATTATGAAAAATTTTGTTAATAATACAGTATGCAATATAATATAATGACAAGAATACTTTTATATCTTTCCTTATGGCATATTTTTAAAACAAAGCTTCTATACTGGCATTGTATTACTTTTTCTCTCTACAGTAAAATGCTGAGGTGAGCGTCACGGAACTAGCGCCACAAGATGGCGTCGTGAAGGGTAGCTTCATAGAATAGCGGCTCTTGGCATCGATTCACTACTCTTGATCAATTCGTTTTTAGTCATCATATATTTACTCTAAAAATAACTAACAAAATATAGACATTAAATGAGAAGTAAAAATTAAAAGAATAATATGTCACTAAAAGACTTGATTTGTAACGATTATCAAAATTTAATAAAAGTTATAAATGTCATCCGGTTAATAACAACATTAAATCGTCTGTCAATAAAAAATGTGAAGAACAATTGGACAACACATAGTTTGGATTTAGAGGTGCATTGGGAACAAAAGAGGAATTGTGCGCAATGGTGGTACTATTACAAAAATGAAGAGATTATAATGAAAGCGTATTCTTATCTAATATAGATTTTCAAAAGTATTTGACACAGTTCAACCTGGTAAGCCCATACATGCATTAAAACACATAAACCTAGATACCAAGATATTAATTTAATAAAAAATCTACTAAAATCAAACAGCGGTCATGCGGGTGAAAGATGAGACAAATCAAGCAGAAATTCAAAAAGAAATCAGCCAGAGATGTTTGTTGTGATGTGAAATGTCACCACAATTATTTAATGTGTACTCCCAACTACTATTTTAGGAGACACTATGGGAAAGAAGTAAGGAATGGAGTGAGCATCATTAATAACAAAAAATTTGCATACTAAACCCCAATTATGACAGAAAATATAGATGATTTACAAATTCTTATATAAATCATTAACAGATAAAGCAAAAAGATAGGACTAAACTAAACAGATAAAAGTCAATGTTTACAAATAAGAAATTGAGTATGGTTATTAGATTGAGATCGTCGAATGTTATGTATGGTTGCAACTGCTCTATGGGGTAGAAGCTTGGACCCTGAAAGCCAAATCTGTAAACAAATTAAAGGCATTCGAAATGTGGCTATATAGGCGTATTCTTAAAATTCCTTGGACTGTAAAAGTCTCAAACGAATTGTCTATCTGGACATCGTATCTGGGCCACATAGTTCCAAACGATAAATAATCTCTTCTACGCGTCATCATGCAAGGAAGAGTAGAGGGAAGAAAAGTCTTGGGAAGAAAGACAAAATCTTTAAATCTCAAAAAGAATATCTAAAGTCAAATTTAACACGATTTCAAGCCTTGTAGTGAAATTTTGTTTCTTATTACAATACCGGATCCTGGAAAATTTTAAATACATTAAATTAAATCTCTCGTAAATTATAAAGCCTATTCTTAGATTAAAATAACGGGTTAGAAACGCAGGCGGCGTCGTAAAGAAATGGATGACGCAGCACGGACTGAAACTTGCGACAGAGAAAACCGAAGCCATCATTCTGAAGGGGACAAGGAATAGGCAAAATATTGAACTAAAATGTGCGGGAGCATGTCTAACACCTAAGAAACATGTTAAGTATCTAGGAGTGACATTGCACCAGAATGGAAAATGGGGAGAACACGTGCGGGAGGTGGTCCGGAAGGCTGCGAATAGTACGGCTGCGTTGGGGAGGGTGATGCCGAACATTGGAGGACCCAAATCCGAAAGGAGGAGGGTCTTACACGGTGTTGTACAATCGATCGTCCTCTACGCGGCACCAGTCTGGAGCGAGGCCGTAGAGATAACTGCCTGTAGGAGTCTCATGACACGAGTAGACAGAACAAGTCTGTTGCGAGTGGCATGCGCCTACAGGACTGTGTCTGCGGCAGCCTTATGGACCATCACTGGATGTGTTCCGTTGCATGTTTTGGCGGTGGAAAGAAAAGAGCTGTATGAGAGAAGAGGTCCAAACCTTACTGTGGCCGAGAAAAGACAGGAAAGGGAAAGGTCAGTTGAAAGATGGCAAGAAGAATGGAACAACACGGAAGATGTGGCACAGTGGACGAAAATGCTGATCCCAAACATAAGAGATTGGGTGGACTGTGGCCACAGGCGACTGGATTATTTCCTGACGCAGGTGCTCACAGGACACGGGTGTTTTAGGGCCTACCTCTATAGGATCGGAAAGGCTGATACAGATGAATGCCTATACTGTGGATACTCGGACACTGTGACACATACGATGTTAGATTGCAGCAGATGGATAGTGGAAAGGAACAGAATGGAGAGAGAGACAGGTGTGAATTTTGTTACAGTGAGAGAAATGATTGAGAGAATGATTGAAAATAAATTAGTTTGGACTAATATACACAGCTATATCCGTGCAGTAATCAAGAAAAAGGAAGAGGAAGAAAGACTGCTAAACCAACGCTAAAGGTAAGAGTGAATGATGCTGAAAGGTGAAGCTAGAAAAGTGGGTCACACTGTGTGAGTTGGAATGCGTGAGTCAGACTGTGGGGAAGGAGGAAATGCCCATCTGGAAATAATGCCGAACTAGGAGCGATGAGTGTCTTCTACGCGCTACCTGGAACGAGACAGGGAACCTCCTTGCTGATGAATAGAGTGTGGATGTGTATGAATGGAGAATGAATGAATAAAGGTAGTGATTCGGAAGTGATGCCGGCCTTACAGCGGCCATTCCGCTTCCGGATCGCTGGATGACAGAGGAGGGTCTGGTTTAGCAGGTAGGCGTTCGGCGTAGACTCGGCGACGAGAGGGCATTTTAAAGTACCTCGGGAACTATCGCCGGGAGTACGAAGAACGAATCCTGCACTAAAGTTAGTCAGGCGGCGCCCTGGACTAAGATGTCTTTTGAAGATTCCAGACCCCCCCTCTATAAAGACGAAAAAAAAAAAAAAAAAAAAAAAAAAAGATTAAAATAACAGACTTCTTAGTATTATGATATGTAGTATTGTGATAATGTATAGGTGTCAGTATTCTTTTAAAAGAGATTTATAGATTGGTATATAAATTTCACGGTCATGTTTAATACGGTTTTATCTTTCATACAAACATTAAAAACCTTAAAAAGTTTCATTTTACATACAATTAGCACGTTGGCTCTGAAAATGACCTATAAATATGCATTGTTAAAAATCGTATAGATTTATCAATTTAAAATGTTCTTTGTCGTCTTGATTATTTATCTCAATTCGTTCCTAATTAAGCATATGTTGTCCACAAGGTACCTCTCTCATTTTTTAATTACTACTTTTTTTTACCTTTTTGCCATAGTTTTCCTCATTTTCTTTATTCATATCGATTTCACTCATAACGAATATTGGGTAGTTTATTGTTTCATGAAACTTTCTCCTTATATGTCCGTATCATACAAGTTGTCTAGTTATTATAGCGTATATAATGTCGTATGTTAATTCCATTTTATTTAACAACAAAATACT